>NW_027248421.1:0-175000 GCF_041260155.1 Ptychodera flava
CCAAATCACGTGACCGATCAAAATGCCTTTCGCAAACTTGAAAGAGATCACACTTAAGATGTTACATGTCAAATTTCAGTCCAATCGGTGCTTGGTTCTGGAGAAGAAGATTTTTAAAGATTAAATCACGATTTTCGCAAAATCCAATATGGCGGCCAAACCATGTGACCGATCAAAACGCCTTTCGCAAACTTGAAAGAGATCACACTTAAGATGTAACATGTAAAATTTCAGTCGAGTAGGTGTGTTGGTTCTGGAGAAGAAGATTTTTAAAGATTAAATCACGATTTTCGCAAAATCCAATATGGCGGCCAGACCACGTGACCGATCAAAACGCCCTTTGCCAAACTTGAAAGAGATCACACTTAAGATGTTACATGTCTAATTTCAGTGGAATCGGTGTGTTGGTTCTGGAGAAGAAGATTTTTAAAGATTAAATCACGATTTTCGCAAAATCCAATATGGCGGCCAAACCACGTGACCGATCAAAACGCCTTTCGCAAACTTGAAAGAGATCACACTTAAGATGTCACATGTAAATTTTCAGTTCAATCGGTGTGTTGGTTCTCGAGAAGAAGATTTTTAAAGATTAAATCACGATTTTATTAAAATCCAATATGGCGGCCAAGGTCACGTGACCGCACGCGATTTTATTCGCCAATTTTTAAGACCTTAGGTCATGTTTGCTATGTAAAAAATTTCAAACTGACTAGACCCCTAGGTCAGCAGAAAAAGGCATTTTTAGGTTTTTGGAAAATCCAATATGGCCGCCAGGTCACGTGATCAATCACAATTTTAAGGATAACATGCACTAGTACCCATTAGTACCTATTAGCCCTGTAAGTTTGAGAACTTAACGTTAAGCGGTTCCTGAGATCAAGAGGGGCAAAAAAGCGGCGGAAGAAGAGGAAGAAGCGGAAGAAGAAGAAGAATATTGAACTCCTACGAAACCAATAGGGGCCCAGCCGGTAGGCTTGGGCCCCTAATTAAAGCTGCAAGCAGCGTTGGCGGGGCCGAGCAGCTCGCATAGTTGATGAGAAACATACGGCGTCATCTTGAGATCTGCAATCATAACAAACATGAAGGTTTCTGTACTAATTGTTGCTCACGTTTAGGTACATATGTACATTTGGGGTCAAAGGGTATAGCACTGTTGATTACAGAGTTATGGACAAATATATATATTTGAGGTCAAAGGTCATTGGAGTCACGTGACATTTTGTCAAAAAATTGTATCCCATACTGATTCCCATATACAAAAAATCAGACCTCTAGCTGTATTGGCTTGCCAAAAATTAGATATGTGCATATTTAATGAGGTACCAGATATTGCACCATAAGGTCTCCCTTTATACCAAATAAGAAGCGTCTAGCCCTTGTGGTTCCTGAGTTATGGACAGATATGTATATTTGAGGTCAAAGGTCATCGAGGTCACGTGACCTTTTATTGAAAAAATTGTATCCCATACTTATCCCCATATACAAAAAATCACACCTCTAGCTCTATTGGCTTGCCCAGAATTAGATATGTGCATATATTAATGAGGTACATGATGTGGCGTCATAAGGTCTCCAATCCTACCAATTATGAAGGGTGTAGCACTTGTGGTTACTGAGTTATGGACAGATATGTATATTTAAGGTCAAAGGTCATCGAGGTCACGTGACATTTTGTCAAAAAAATTGTATCCCATAGTTATCCCTATATACCAAAAACCAGACCTCTTACTCTATTGGCTTGCCCAGAATTAGATATGTGCATATTAAATGAGGCATGACCTATGGTACCATAAGGTCTCCCATCATACCAAGTATGAAGGGTGTAGCCCTTGTTGATACTGAGTTATGGACATATATGTATATTTGAGGTCAAAGGTCATCAAGGTCACGTGACATTTTGTCAAAAAAATTGTATCCCATAGTTATAACTATATACCAAAAACCAGACCTCTAACTCTATTGGCTTGCCCAGAATTAGATATGTGCATATTTAATGAGGCTTGACCTTTGGTACCATAAGGTCTCCCATCATACCAAGTATGAAGGGTGTAGCCCTTGTGGTTAGTGAGTTATGGACATATATGTATATTTGAGGTCAAAGGTCATCAAGGTCACGTGACATTTTGTCAAAAAAATTGTATCCCATAGTTATCCCTATATACCAAAAATCAGACCTCTAACTCTATTGGCTTGCCCAGAATTAGATATGTGCATATTAAATGAGGCATGACCTATAGTACCATAAGGTCTCCCATCATACCAAGTATGAAGGGTGTAGCCCTTGTGGATACTGAGTTATGGACATATATGTATATTTGAGGTCAAAGGTCATCAAGGTCACGTGACATTTTGTCAAAAAAATTGTATCCCATAGTTATAACTATATACCAAAAACCAGACCTCTAACTCTAATGGCTTGCCCAGAATTAGATATGTGCATAATAAATGAGGTTTAGAAACATGCTAGGGTCATAGGTCAAGTTCATCCTCAAAACATTGATTTGCAGTTTGATAACCTGTTGGTCATTGTTCAGTAGTGACAAGCCCCCGGCCCCCCAGGACACTCACATAGGCCAGAATAAGCCATTGGTATAGCTTAGCTGCAGAGGTATAGGGGAGGTCAAAGGTCATTGAAAAATCAGAAAAATAATACTTTAAAAATCTTCTTCTCAAAAACTGCCAGGTCAATTTCCTTGAAATTTAGTATATAGCATCTAGATAGTATGGCCTATAAAGTTTGCGAAAAGATTTTGGATCGGTCAAATTTTATGGAAATGGGACAGTAAAAAACATTTTCATTTCAAAATTGTAGCCAGGTCACATGACTAATTAAATATTCAAGACTAACATGCACTACCTCTCATTGACCTTAAACATTGTACCAAGTTTCAAAAAATTTCATTGAGCAGTTTCAGAGATTAGGACTGACAAAAAAACGGCAGAAGAAGAAGAAGAAAGTAGAATTTGAGCAATACCAATAGGGGCCTCGCCATGAGGGCGCTCGGCCCCTAATTAAAGCTGCAAGCAGCGTTGGCGGGGCCCAAGCGGATAACATGGTTGAAAGATCTTGCACGATATTATGTGCAAAATTCGATCTTGGAAAAGTATGATTTTGAACATCATCTCATAGTTACTGTACGTGTCAGTGGGAATTGCATGTTTTACGTAAAATCCAATATGGCGGCCAAATATGAAGGGTGTAGCACTTGTGGTTACTGAGTTATGGACATATACTCATATTTAAGGGCAAAGGTCATCGAGGTCACGTGACATTTTGTCAAAAAAATTGAATTGCTAAGTTATCCCTAAATACCAAAGACAGACCTCTAGCTCTATTAGCTGGCTCAGAATTAGATATGCGCATAATTAATGAGGTACAGGATGTGGTGTCAAAAGGTCTCCCATCATACCAAATATGAAGGGTGTAGCACTTGTGGTTACTGAGTTATTGACATATACGTATATTCAAGGTCAAAGGTCATCAAGGTCACGTGACATTTTGTCAAAAAAATTGTATTGCTAAGTTATCCCTATATACCAAAAATCAGACCTTTAGCTCTATTGGCTGGCTCAGAATTAGATATGCGCATAATTAATAAGGTACAGGATGTGGTGTCATAAGGTCTCCCATCATACCAAATATGAAGGCTGTAGCACTTGTGGTTACTGAGTTATGGACATATACGTATATTCAAGGTCAAAGGTCATCGAGGTCACGTGATATTTTGTCAAAAAAATTGTATTGCTAAGTTATCCCTATATACCAAAAATCAGACCTCTAGCTCTATTGGCTGGCTCAGAATTAGATATGCGCATAACTAATGAGGTACAGGATGTGGTGTCATAAGGTCTCCCATCATACCAAATATGAAGGGTGAAGCACTTGTGGTTACTGAGTTATGGACATATACGTATATTCAAGGTCAAAGGTCATCGAGGTCACGTGATATTTTGTCAAAAAAATTGTATTGCTAAGTTATGCCTATATACCAAAAATCAGACCTCTAGCTCTATTGGCTTGCCCAAAATTAGATATGTGCATATTTAATGAGGTACCAGATATGGCACCATAAGGTCTCCCATCCTACCAAATATGAAGGATGTAGCACTTGTGGTTAATAAGTTATGGACGTTCATGTATATTTGAGGTCAAAGGTCATCGAAGTCATGTGACATTTTGTTAAAAAAATTGTTTTTCGTAGTTATCCCTATATACCAAAAATCTGACCGCTGACTGCTCTATTGGATTGCCCAGAATTAGATATGACTCTTACATAGGCCAGAATAAGCCATTTGTATAGCTTAGCTGCAGAGGTATAGGGGAGGTCAAAGGTCATTGAAAAATCAGAAAAATAATACGTTAAAAATTTTCTTCTCGAAAACTGCCTGGTTAATTTCCTTGAAATTTATTATATAGCATCTAGTAGTATGGCCTATAAAGTTTGCGAAAAGATTTTGGTGTTAGTTCTGGAGAAGAAGTTTTGAATGATTAAATTGCAATTTTTAGAAAATCCAATGTGGCGGCCAAATCATGTGACCGATCCAAATGTCTTTCGCAAACTTAAAAGAGATCACTCTAAGGATGACATGAGTAAAATTTCAGTTAAATCGGTGTGTTTGTTCTGGAGAAGAAGATTTTTAATGATTAAATTGCGATTTTCGTAAAATCCAAGATGGCGGCCAAATCATGTGACCAATCCAAATGTCTTTCGCAAACTTGAAAGAGATCACTCTAAGGATGACATGAGTAAAATTTCAGTTAAATCGGTGTGTTGGTTCTGGAGAAGAAGATTTTTAATGATTAAATTGCGATTTTCGTAAAATCCAAGATGGCGGCCAAATCATGTGACTGATCCAAACGTCTTTCGCAAACTTAAAAGAGATCACTCTAAGGATGACATGAGTAAAATTTCAGTTAAATCGGTGTGTTTGTTCTGGAGAAGAAGATTTTTAATGATTAAATTGCGATTTTTGTAAAATCCAAGATGGCGGCCAAATCATGTGACTCGATCCAAAGTCTTTCGCAAACTTGAAAGAGATCACTCTAAGGACAACATGAGCAAAATTTCAGTTAAATCGGTGTTTTGGTTCTGGAGAAGAAGATTTTTAATGATTAAATTGCGATTTTCGTAAAATCCAAGATGGCGGCCAAATCATGTGACTGATCCAAACGTCTTTCGCAAACTTGAAAGAGATCACTCTAAGGACGACATGAGCTAAAATTTTAGTTAAATCGGTGTTTTGGTTCTGGAGAAGAAGATTTTTAATGATTAAATTGCGATTTTCGTAAAATCCAAGATGGCGGCCAAATCACATGACCGATCCAAACGTCTCTTCGCAAACTTGAAAGAGATCACTCTAAGGATGACATGATAAAATTTCAGTTAAATCGGTGTGTTGGTTCTGGAGAAGAAGAATTTAATGTTTAAATTGCGATTTTCGTAAAATCCAAGATGGCGGCCAAATCACGTGACCGATCCAAACGTCTTTCGCAAACTTGAAAGAGATCACTATAAGGATGACATGAGTAAAATTTCAGCTAAATCTGTATGTTGGTTCTGGAGAAGAAGATTTTTAAAATTAAATCGGTATTTTTCGAAAATCCAAGATGGCCGCCAGGTCGCGCGACTATTCGAAATTTCTATACCCAGGTGCACGAGATATCATAGGTACCTATTAGCCCTGCAAGTTTTAGAAGTTTGCAGTAAGTGGTGTTTGAGTTCTAGGTCGACAAAAAAAGAGCGGAAGAAGAAGAAGAAGTAGAATTAAAGCTGCAAGCAGCGTTGGCGGGGCCCAAGCGGATAACATGGTTGAAAGATCTTGCACTAATGATATTATGTGCAAAATTCGATCTTGGAAAAGTATGATTTTGAACATCATCTCATAGTTACTGTACGTGTCAGTGGGAATTGCATGTTTTACGTAAAATCCAATATGGCGGCCAAATATGAAGGGTGTAGCACTTGTGGTTACTGAGTTATGGACATATACTCATATTTAAGGGCAAACGTCATCAAGGTCACGTGACATTTTGTAAAAAAAATTGTAATGCTAAGTTATCCCTATATACCAAAAAACAGACCTCTAGCTCTATTGGCTGGCTCAGAATTAGATATGTGCATAATTAATGAGGTACAGGATGTGGTGTCATAAGGTCTCCCATCATACCAAATATGAAGGGTGTAGCACTTGTGGTTACTGAGTTATGGACATATACGTATATTCAAGGTCAAATGTCATCAAGGTCACGTGACATTTTGTCAAAAAAATTGTATTGCTAAGTTATCCCTATATACCAAAAATCAGACCTCTAGCTCTATTGGCTGGCTCAGAATTAGATATGTGCATAATTAATGAGGTACAGGATGTGGTGTCATAAGGTCTCCCATCATACCAAATATGAAGGGTGTAGCACTTGTGGTTACTGAGTTATGGACATATACGTATATTCAAGGTCAAAGGTCATGAAGGTCACGTGACATTTCGTCAAAAAAATTGTATTGCTAAGTTATCCCTATATACCAAAAATCAGACCTTTAGCTCTATTGGCTGGCTGAGAATTAGATATGCGCATAATTAATGAGGTACAGGATGTGGTGTCATAAGGTCTCCCATCATACCAAATATAAAGGCTGTAGCACTTGTGGTTACTGAGTTATGGACATATACGTATATTCAAGGTCAAAGGTCATCGAGGTCACGTGACATTTTGTCAAAAAAATTGTATTGCTAAGTTATCCCTATATACCAAAAACCAGACCTCTAGCTCTATTGGCTTGCCCAGAATTAGATATGTGCATATTTAATGAGGTACCGGATATGGCACCATAAGGTCTCCCATCATACAAAATATGAAGGGTGTAGCACTTGTGGTTACTTAGTCATGAACATATACGTATATTTAAGGTCAAAGGTCATTGAGGTCACATGACAATTTGTCAAAAAAATTGTATTGCTAAGTTATGCCTATATACCAAAAATCAGACCTCTAGCTCTATTGGCTTGCCCAGAATTAGATATGTGCATATTTAATGAGGTACCGGATATGGCACCATAAGGTCTCCCATCCTACCAAATATGAAGGATGTAGCACTTGTGGTTCCTAAGTTATGGACGTATATGTATATTTGAGGTCAAAGGTCATCGAAGTCATGTGACATTTTGTTAAAAAAATTGTTTTTCGTAGTTATCCCTATATACCAAAAATCTGACCTCTTGCTCTATTAGATTTCCCAGAATTAGATATGACTCTTACATAGGCCAGAATAAGCCATTTGTATAGCTTAGCTGCAGAGGTATAGGGGAGGTCAAAGGTCATTGAAAATCAGAAAAATAATACTTTAAAAATTTCTTCTCAAAAACTGCCTGGTTAATTTCCTTGAAATTTATTATATAGCATCTAGTAGTGTGGCCTATAAAGTTTGCGAAAAGATTTGGTGTTAGTTCTGGAGAAGAAGTTTTTGAATGATTAATTGCGATTTTTCAAAATCCAATGTGGCGGCCAAATCATGTGACCGATCCAATGTCTTTCGCAAACTTAAAAGAGATCACTCTAAGGATGACATGAGTAAAATTTCAGTTAAATCAGTGTGTTGGTTCTGGAGAAGAAGATTTTAATGATTAAATTGCGATTTTCGTAAAATCCAACATGGCGGCCAAATCATGTGACCGATCCAAAGGTCATTCGCAAACTTCAAAGAGATCACTCTAAGGACGACATGAGCAAAATTTCAGATAAATCGGTGTTTTGGTTCTGGAGAAGAAGATTTTTAACGTTTAAATTGCGAGTTTCGTAAAATCCAAGATTGCGGCCAAATCACGTGACAGATCCAAACGTCTTTCGCAAACTTCAAAGAGATCATTCTAAGGATGACATGAGTAAAATTTCAGTTAATCAGTGTGTTGGTTCTGGAGAAGAAGATTTTTAATGATTAAATTGCGTTTTTCGTAAAATCCAAGACGGCGGCCAATCACGTGACCGATCCAAACGTCTTTTGCAAACTTGAAAGAGATCACTCTAAGGATGACATGAGTAAAATTTCAGTTAAATCGGTGTGTTGGTTCTGGAGAAGAAGATTTTTAATGATTAAATTGCGATTTTCGTAAAATCCAAGATGGCGGCCAAATCACGCGACCGATCCAAACGTCTTTCGCAAACTTGAAAGAGATCATTCTAAGGATGACATGAGTAAAATTTCAGCTAAATCTGTATGTTGGTTCTGGAGAAGAAGATTTTTAAAATTAAATCGGTATTTTTCGAAAATCCAATATGGCCGCCAGGTCACGTGACCAATCGAAATTTGTATACCCAGGTGCACGAGATCTTATAGGTACCTATTAGCCCTGCAAGTTTCAGAAGTTTGCGGTAAGCGGTGTTTGAGTTCTAGGTCGCCAAAAAAAGAGCGGAAGAACGAAAAGAAGAAGAATATTGAACTCCTATAAAACCAATAGGGGCCCAGCCGGTAGGCTTGGGCCCCTAATTAAAGCTGCAAGCAGCGTTGTAGGGGCCGAGCAGCTCGCATAGTTGATGAGAAACATAAGGCGTCATCTTGAGATCTGCAATCATAACAAACATGAAGGTTTTTGTACTAATTGTTGCTCATGTTTAGGTACATATGTACATTTGGGTCAAAGGGTATAGCACTGTTGATTACAGAGTTATGGACAAATATATATATTTGAGGTCAAAGGTCATTGGGGTCACGTGACATTTTTTCAAAAAAATTGTATCCCATACTGATCCCATATACAAAAATCAGACCTCTAGCTGTATTGGCTTGCCCAAAATTAGATATGTGCATATTTAATGAGGTACCGGATATTGCACCGTAAGGTCTCCCTTCATACCAAATAAGAAGCGTCTAGCCCTTGTGGTTCCTTTGTTATGGACAAATATGTATATTTGAGGTCAAAGGTCATCGAGGTCACGTGACATTTTGTTGAAAAAATTGTATCCCATACTTATCCCCATATACCAAAAACCAGACCTCTAACTCTATTGGCTTGCCCAGAATTAGATATGTGCATATTAAATAAGGCATGACCTTCAGTACCATAAGGTGTCCAATCATACCAAATATGAACGTTGTAGCCTTGTGGTTACTGAGTTATGGACATATATGTATATTTGAGGTCAAAGGTCATCAAGGTCACGTGACATTTTGTCAAAAAAATTGTATCCCATAGTTATCCCTATATACCAAAAACCAGACCTCTAACTCTATCGGCTTACCCAGAATTAGATATGTGCATATTTAATGAGGCATGACCTATGGTACCATAAGGTCTCCCATCATACCAAGTATGAAGGGTGTAGCCCTTGTGGTTACTGAGTTATGGACATATATGTATATTTGAGGTCAAAGGTCATCAAGGTCACGTGACATTTTGTCAAAAAATTGTATCCCATAGTTATCCCTATATACCAAAAACCAGACCTCTAACTCTATCGGCTTACCCAGAATTAGATATGTGCATATTTAATGAGGCATGACCTATGGTACCATAAGGTCTCCCATCATACCAAGTATGAAGGGTGTAGCCCTTGTGGTTACTGAATTATGGACAAATATGTATATTTGAGGTCAAAGGTCATCAAGGTCACGTGACATTTTGTCAAAAAAATTGTATCCCATAGTTATAACTATATACCAAAAATCAGACCTCTAACTCTATCGGCTTGCCCAGAATTAGATATGTGCATATTTAATGAGGCATGACCTTTGGTACCATAAGGTCTCCCATCACACCAAGTATGAAGGGTGTAGCCCTTGTGGTTACTGAGTTATGGACATATATGTATATTTGAGGTCAAAGGTCATCAAGGTCACGTGACATTTTGTCAAAAAAAATTGTATCCCATAGTTATCCCTATATACCAAAATCAGACCTCTAACTCTATTGGCTTGCCCAGAATTAGATATGTGCATATTAAATGAGGCATGACCTATAGTACCATAAGGTCTCCCATCATACCAAATATGAAGGGTGTAGCCCTTGTGGATACTGAGTTATGGACATATATGTATATTTGAGGTCAAAGGTCATCAAGGTCACGTGACATTTTGTCAAAAAAATTGTATCCCATAGTTATAACTATATACCAAAAACCAGACCTCTAACTCTATTGGCTTGCCCAGAATTAGATATGTGCATATTTAATGAGGCATGACCTATGGTACCATAAGGTCTCCCATCATACCAAGTATGAAGGGTGTAGCCCTAGTGGTTACTGAGTTATGGACATATATGTATATTTGAGGTCAAAGGCCATCAAGGTCACGTGACAATTTGTCAAAAAAATTGTATCCCATAGTTATCCCTATATACCAAAAACCAGACCTCTAACTCTATTGGCTTGCCCAGAATTAGATATGTGCATATTTAATGAGGCATGACCTATGGTACCATAAGGTCTCCCATCATACCAAGTATGAAGGGTGTAGCCCTTGTGGTTACTGAGTTATGGACATATATGTTTATTTGGGGTCAAAGGTCATTAAGGTCACGTGATATTTTGTCAAAAATATTGTATCCCATAGTTAACCCTATATACCAAAAATCAGTCCTCTAGCTCTGTTTGCTTGCCCAGAATTAGATATGTGCATATTTAATGAGGCATGACATATGGTACCATAAGGTCTCCCATCATACCAAATATGAAGGGTGTAGCTCTTGTGGTTACTGAGTTATTGACAGATATGTATATTTGAGGTCAAGGGTCACAAGGTCATGTGACATTTTGTGAAAAAAATTGTTTTCAATAGTTATCCCTTTATACCAAAAATCAGACCTCCAGCTCTATTGGCTTGCCCAGAATTAGATATGTGCATAATAAATGAGGTTTAGAAACATGCTAGGGTCATAGGTCAAGTTCATCCTCAAAACATTGATTTGCAGTTTGATACCCTGGTGGTCATTGTTCAGTAGTGACAAGCCCCCGGCCCCCCAGGACACTCACATAGGCCAGAATAAGCCAGTGGTATAGGGTTTCCTTGAAATTTAGTATATAGCATCTAAGTAGTATGGCCTATAAAGTTTGCGAAAAGATTTTGGATCGGTCAAATTTTATGGAAATGGGACAGTAAAAACATTTTCATTTCAAAATTGTAGCCAGGTCACATGACTAATTAAAATTCAAGACTAACATGCACTACCTCTCATTGACCTTAAACATTGTACCAAGTTTCAAAAAATTGATTGAGCAGTTTCTGAGATTAGGACTGACAAAAAAACGGCAGAAGAAGAAGAAGAAAGTAGAATTTGAGCAATACCAATATGGGCCTCGCCATGAGGGCGCTCGGCCCCTAAGAAGAAGAAGAAGTTGAATTCCTACGAAACCACTAGGGGCCCAGCCGGTAGGCTTGGGCCCCTAATTAAAGCTGCAAGCAGCGTTTTAGGGGCCGAGCAGCTCGCATTGTTGATGAGAAACATAAGGCGTCATCTTGAGATCTGCAATCATAACAAACATGAAGGTTTTTGTACTAATTGTTGCTCATGTTTAGGTACATATGTACATTTAGGGTCAAAGGGTATAGCACTGTTGATTACAGAGTTATGGACAAATATTTATATTTGAGGTCAAAGGTCATTGGGGGTCACGTGACATTTTGTCAAAAAACTGTATCCCATACTGATTCCCATACACAAAAAATCAGACCTCTAGCTGTATTGGCTTGCCCAAAATTATATATGTGCATATTTAATGAGGTACCGGATATTGCACCATAAGGTCTCCCTTCATACCAAATAAGAAGCGTCTAGCCCTTGTGGTTCCTGTGTTATGGACAAATATGTATATTTGAAGTCAAAGGTCATCGAGGTCTCGTGACATTTTGTTCAAAAAATTGTATCCCATACTTATCCCCATGTACCAAAAACCAGACCTCTAACTCTATTGGCTTGCCAGAATTAGATATGTGCATATTAAATGAGGCATGACCTCAGTACCATAAGGTCTCCAATCATACTAAATATGAACGGTGTAGCCCTTGTGGTTACTGAGTTATGGACAAATATGTATATTTGAGGTCAAAGGTCATCAAGGTCACGTGACATTTTGTCAAAAAAATTGTATCCCATAGTTATGCCTATATACCAAAAACCGGACCTCTAACTCTATTGGCTTGTCCAGAATTAGATATGTGCATATTAAATGAGGCTTGACCTATAGTACCATAAGGTCTCCCATCATACCAAGTATGAAGGGTGTAGCCCTTGTGGATACTGAGTTATGGACATATATGTATATTTGAGGTCAAGGTCATCAAGGTCACGTGACATTTTGTGAAAAAAATTGTATCCCATAGTTATAACTATATACCAAAAACCAGACCTCTAACTCTAATGGCTTGCCAAGAATTAGATATGTGCATATTTAATGAGGCATGACCTATGGTACCATAAAGTCTCCCATCATACCAAGTATGAAGGGTAGCCCTTGTGGTTACTGAGTTATGGACATATATGTATAGTTGAGGTCAAAGGTCATCAAGGTCACGTGACATTTTGTCAAAAAAATTGTATCCCATAGTTGTGCTTATATACCAAAAACCAGACCTCTAACTCTATTGGCTTGCCCAGAATTAGATATGTGCATATTTAATGAGGCATGACCTATGGTACCATAAGGTCTCCCATCATACCAAGTATGAAGGGTGTAGCCCTTGTGGTTACTGAGTTATGGACATATATGTTTATTTGGGGTCAAAGGTCATTAAGGTCACGTGACATTTTGTCAAAAATATTGTATCCCATAGTTAACCATATATACCAAAAATCAGTCCTCTAGCTCTGTTTGCTTGCCCAAAATTAGATATGTGCATATTAAATGAGGCATGACCTTTGGTACCATAACTTCTCCCATCATACCAAATATGAAGGGTGTAGCCCTTGTGGTTACTGAGTTATTGACATATATGTATATTTGAGGTCAAAGGTCATCAAGGTCACGTGACATTTTGTCAAAAAAATTGTATCCCATAGTTATGCCTATATACCAAAAACCAGACCTCTAACTCTATTGGCTTGCCCAGAATTAGATATGTGCATAATAAATGAGGTTTAGAAACATGCTAGGGTCATAGGTCAAGTTCATCCTCAAAACATTGATTTGCAGTTTGATAACCTGTTGGTCATTGTTTCAGTAGTGACAAGCCCCCAGCCCCCAGGACACTCACATAGTCCAGAATAAGCCGTTGGTATAGCTTAGCTGCAGAGGTATAGGGGAGGTCAAAGGTCATTGAAAAATCAGAAAAAATAATACTTTAAAAATCTTCTTCTCAAAAACTGCCGGGTCAATTTTCTTGGAATTTAGTGTATAGCAACTAGATAGTATGGCCTATAAAGTTGGTCAAATTTTATGGAAATGGGACAGTAAAAAACATTTTCATTTGAAAATTGTAGCCAGGTCACATGACTAATTAAATATTCAAGACTAACATGCACTACCTCTCATTGACCTTAAACATTGTACCAAGTTTCAAAAAATTTCATTGAGCAGTTTCAGAGATTAGGACTGAAAAAAAACGGCAGAAGAAGAGAAGAAGAAAAAAGTAGAACTTCAGCAATACCAATAGGAACCTCGCCATGAGGGCGCTCGGCCCGTAATTAAAGCTGCAAGCAGCGTTGGCTGGGCCGAGCAGCTCGCATAGTTGATGAGAAACATACGGCGTCATCTTGAGATCTGCAATCATAACAAACATGAAGGTTTCTGTACTACTTGTTGCCCACGTTTAGGTACATACGTACATTTGGGGTCAAAGGGTATAGCACTATTGATTACAGAGTTATGGACAAATATATATATTTGAGGTCAAAGGTCATTGGAGTCACGTGACATTTTGTCAAAAAATTGTATCCCATAGTTATCCCTATATACCAAAAATCACACCTCTAGCTCTAATTTAATGAGGTACGAGATATTGCACCATACGGTCTCCCTTTATACCAAATAAGAAGCGTCTAGCCCTTGTGGTTCCTGAGTTATGGACAGATATGTATATGTAAGGTCAAATGTCATCGAGGTCACGTGACATTTTGTCGAAAAAATTGTATCCCATAGTTATCCCTATATACCAAAAATCACACCTCTAGCTCTATTGGCTTGCCCAGAATTAGATATGTGCATATTTAATGAGACATGACATAGGGTACCATAAGGTCTCCCATCATACCAAATATGAACGGTGTAGCCCTTGTGGTTACTGAGTTATGGACATATATGTATATTTTAGGTCAAAGGTCATCAAGGTCACGTGACATTTTGTCAAAAAAATTGTATCCCATAGTTATTACTATATACCAAAACCCAGACCTCTAACACTATTGGCTTGCCAAGAATTAGATATGTGCATATTTAATAAGGCATGACCTTTGGTACCATAAGTTCTCCTTTCATACCAAATATGACGGGTGAAGCCCTTGTGGTTATGGAGTTATGGACATATATGTATATTTGAGGTCAAAGGTCATCAAGGTCACGTGACATTTTGTCAAAAAAATTGTATCCCATAGTTATCCCCATATACCAAAAATCAGACCTCTAACTCTATTGGCTTGCCCAAAATTAGATATGTGCATATTTAATAAGGCATGACATGTGGTACCATAAGGTCTCCCATCATACCAAATATGAAAGAAGTAGCCCTTGTGGTTATGGAGTTATGGACATATAAGTATATTTGAGGTCAAAGGTCATCAAGTTCACGTGACATTTCGTCAAAAAAATTCTATCCCATAGTTATCCCTATATACCAAAAATCAGACCTCTAACTCTATTGGCTTGCCTAAAATTAGATATGTGCATATTTAATGACGGACATGATGTGATGACATAAGGTCTACCATCTTACAAAATATGAAGGCTCTAAGCTTTATGGCTTCCGATTAATTAGCATAGAAGTTTATTAGGGCTAAAGGTTATAGAGGTGATGTGACAATATGTCATACATCATCGCTCCCATATTTATCCCTGCATACCAAAAATCAGAACTCTATCTCTATTTCCTAGAACAGAATTATATATGCACATAATTAATGAGGCATATAATGTGACACCATAAGTCTACCATCTCACCAAATATGAAGTCTCAAGGCCTTATGGCTACTAATTATAGGCATATAAGTATATTAGGGGTCAAAGGTCACTGAGGTCATATGAAAGTATGTCATACATCATTACTCATATTTATCGCTGCATACCAAAAATCAAAACTCTATCTCTATTTCCTAGCACATAATTAGATATGCACATAATTAATGAGACAGATAATATAACACCATAATGTCTACTAACCAAATATGAAGACTCTACCCCTTATAGCTTCTGATGTACAGAAATATAAGTATATAAGGGATCAAAGTTCACTGAGATCATGTGACATTTGTCATATACTTTTGACTCTATAGTTATCCATGGATACCAAAAATCAGACCTCTAGTTCTATTAGCTTGCCCCAAATTAGATATGCACATAATTAATGAGTCAGATAATATGATATCATATGGTCTACTATATCACGAAATATGAAGGCTCTATCCCTCATAGCTACTGATTTATAGGCGTATTAGTATATAAGGGGTCAGAAGTCATCACGTCACGTGACATTTTGTCAAAAAAATTATATCCAATACCTATCCCCATATACCAAAAATCAAACCTCTAGCTCTATTGGCTTGCCGAAAATTAGATATGTACATATTTAATGAGGTTTATGATGTCACATCATAAGATCTCCCATCCTACGAAATATAAAGGGTTACCACTTGTGGTTACTGAATATTAAAAAAATTGTATCCCATAGTTATCCCCATATACCAAAAATCAGACCTCTAACTCTATTGGCTTGCCCAAAATTAGATATGTGCATATTTAATAAGGCATGACATGTGGTACCATAAGGTCTCCCATCATACCAAATATGAAAGAAGTAGCCCTTGTGGTTATGGAGTTATGGACATATAAGTATATTTGAGGTCAAAGGTCATCAAGTTCACGTGACATTTCGTCAAAAAAATTCTATCCCATAGTTATCCCTATATACCAAAAATCAGACCTCTAACTCTATTGGCTTGCCTAAAATTAGATATGTGCATATTTAATGAGGCATGACATATGGTACCATAAGGTCTCCCATCATACCAAATATGAAGGGTGAAGCCCTTGTGGTTATGGAGTTATGGACATATATGTATATTTAAGGTCAAAGGTCATCAAGGTCACGTGACATTTTGTCAAAAAAATTGTATCCCATAGTTATCTTTATATACCAAAAATCAGACCTCTAGCTCCGTGGCTTGGCCAAAATTAGATATGTGCATATTAAATGAGGCATGACATATTGTACCATAAGGTCTCCCATCTTACCAAATATGAAGGGTGTAGCTCTTGTGGTTACTGAGTTATTGACAGATATGTATATTTGAGGTCAAGGGTCACAAGGTCATGTGAAATTTTGTGAAAAAAATTGTTTTCAATAGTTATCCCTATATACCAAAAATCAGACCTCCAGCTCTATTGCCTTGCCCAGAATCAGATATGTGCATAATCAATGAGGTATAGGAAGTGCTGGTCATGTGACATTTTGTTAAAAAACCTTAACACTGATACATGTCGTGTGTACCAAAATTAGAACTCTAGCTCCTGTTTGAAGGCTAGAATTAGATATGTGCATAATCAATGAGGTATAGAAACATGCTGGGGTCATAGGTCAAGTTCATCCTCAAAATATTGATTTGCAGTTTGATCCCCTGTTGGTCATTGTTCAGTAGTCACTAGCCCCCGCCACCCCAGGACTCTCACATAGGCCAGAATAAGACATTGGTATAGCTTAGCTGCAGAGGTATAGGGGAGGTCAAAGGTCATTGAAAAATCAAAAAAATAATACTTTAAAAATCTTCTTCTCAAAAACTGCCAGGTCAATTTCCTTGAAATTTAATATATAGCATCTAGGTAGTATTGCCTATAAAGTTTGCGAAAAGATTTTGGATCGGTCAAATTTTATGGAAATGGGACAGTAAAAAAACATTTTCATTTCAAAATTGCAGCCAGGTCACATGACCAATTAAAAATTCAAGACTAACATGCACTACCTCTCATTGACCTTAAACATTGTACCAAGTTTCAAAAAATTTCATTGAGCAGTTTCAGATATTAGGACGGACAAAAAAACGGCAGAAGAAGAAGAAGCGGAAGAAGAAAAAAGTAGAACTTGAGCAATACCAATAGGGGCCTCGCCATGAGGGCGCTCGGCCCCTAAAAAGTAGAACTTGAGCAATAACAATAGGGGCCTCGCCCATGAGGGCGCTCGGCCCCTAATTAAAGCTGCAAGCAGCGTTGTAGGGCCGACCAGATCGCATAGTTGATGAGAAACATAAGGCGTCAGCTTGAGATCTGCAAATATACCAAACATGAAGGTTTTCGTACTAATTAATGTTCACGTTTAGGTTCATACGTATATTGAGGTTGAAGGGTATAGCACTGTTGGTTACAGAGTTAAGGACAAATATGTATTTTTGAGGTCAAAGGTCATCAAGATCACGTGATATTTTGTCCAAAAAGATTGCATCCAATACTTATCCTTATATACCAAAAATCAGACCTCTAGCTGTATCGGCTTGCCGAGAATTAGATATGTGCATATTTAATGAAGTTTATGATGAGGCGTTATAAGGTCTCCCATCTTACCTCATATGAAGGGTGTAGCACCTTTTGTTACAAAATTATGGACATATATGTATATTTGAGGTCAAAGGTCATTGAGGTCATGTGAAATTTTTTCAAAAAAATTGTATCATATACTTATCCCCATTTACCAAAAATCAGACCTCTAGCTCTATTGGTTTGCTAAGAATTAGATATGTGCATATTAAATGAGTACCACATATGGCACCATAAGGTCTCCCATCATACCAAATATGAAGGATGTAGCACTTGTGGTTCCTGAGTTATGGACGTATATGTATATTTGAGGTCAAAGGTCATCGAGGTCACGTGACATTTTGTTGAAAAAATTGTATTCCATACTTATCCCCATATACCAAAAATCAGACCTCTAGCTGTGTTTGCTTGCCCAAAATTAGATATGTGCATATTTAATGAGGTACCACATATGGCACCATATGGTCTCCCATCATACCAAATATGAAGGATGTAGCACTTGTGGTTCCTGAGTTATTGACATATATGTATATTTGAGGTCAAAGGTCATGGAAGTCATGTGACATTTTGTTAAAAAAATTGTATCCATAACCTATCCCCATATACCAAAAATCAGACCTCCAGCACTATTGGCTTGCCCAAAATTAGATATGTGCATATATAATGAGGTGCATGATGTGTCATCATAAGGTCTCTCATCATGCCAAATATGAATGATGTAGCTCTTTTGGTTACTGAGTTATGGCACATATGTATATTTGAGGTCAAAGGTCATTGAAGTCATGTGACATTTTGTTAAAAAAATTGTTTTCCGTAGTTATCCCTTTATACCAAAAATCAGACCTCTGGGTCTATTGGATTGCGTAGAATTAGATATGACTCTTACATAGGCCAGAATAAGCCATTAATATAGCTTAGCTGCGGAGGTATAGGGGTGGTCAAAGGTCATTGAAAAATCAGAAAAATAATACTTTAAAAATCTTCTTCTCAAAAACTGCCTGGTCAATTTCCTTGAAATTTGATATATAGCTTCTAGCTATTATTGCCTATAAAGTTTGCGAAAAGATTTTGGATCGGTCAAATTTTATGGAAATGGGACAGTAAAAAACATTTTCATTTGAAAATTGTAGCCAGGTCACATGACTATTTAAATATTCAAGACTAACATGCACTACCTCTCATTGACCTTAAACATTGTACCAAGTTTCAAAAAATTTCATTCAGCAGTTTCAGAGATTAGGACTGACAAAAAAACGGCAGAAGAATAAGAAGAAGAAGAAGAAAGTAGAATTTGAGCAATACCAATAGGGGCCTCGCCCATGAGGGCGCTCGGCCCCTAAGAAGAAAGTAGAATTTGAGCAATACCAATAGGGGCCTCGCCCATGAGGGCGCTCGGCCCCTAAAGAAGAAGAAGAAGAAGAAGAAGGAAGTAGAATTTGAGCAATACCAATAGGGGCCTCGCCCATGAGGGCGCTCGGCCCCTAATTAAAGCTGCAAGCAGCGTTGGCGGGGCCCAAGCGAATAACCTGGTTTCCAAATCTTCCACTGATTATATTATGTGCAAAATTTTAGCTTGAAAACAGTCAAGTTCTTGTAAAGAAGAATTTTGAACATCATCTCACATTTATCTGTTCCATGCAAAATACAATATTGCGGCAAAACCATGTGAGCGATCCAATTGCCTTTCACAAACCTGAAAGAGCTCTCACTAAGAATGACAAAAGTGGAACTTCACTTCCATCAGTGTTTTGGTTCTGGAGAAGAAGATTTTTAGAGATAAATTGCGATTTTCAAGAAATCAAATATGGCGTCTTAAACTGAGCACGGTGACCTACCCAAAATTTGTTTCAAAAGTACAAGACATATATGATTTAGATCTACTAAAAATTTACAATACAGGAAGGTTAAAATAATCCATCAAATAAATGTATTCATCTCTGAAATTTTTGGTGTAATAATTGTAAATTTGGTTAAAAAATAAATAATTAGTCATATATTTTTTCATTTCATCTTCACTGTTCAAAGTTTTACTTTTGTATAATGTTATGACAAAACTGTGAAAATTTAGAAAATCAAGCATGGTGAACCTCTCTTTTTTCTTTAATATTTGATTATTCTCATATGCTAGAATGCAAAAATTTCCATGTGTTCTTCCTTGTGTTGCTTTCTGGCCTGATCTTGTTTAGGTAATGTTTCACTGTCATGAGCGTCATTTGACAATACTCTTCTTCAACTACAATGTATATCGGAGTCAGAGCTATCTCTGTCACTGCTCAAGTATATACTACAGTAGCGGGGCGGTATCTGATAGTGACAGTTGCCCATAGGAAGTAGCTGTATTAACTTTGATAATTTTGACACTATTTTTGTTCAGTTTATTATACAACTGCGTTCTTGTTCTACTCTCTACAGCATGTTGAACTGTCCAGTATTCAGCTTGCTAGCACAGCCTGTGTATGTGTACCACGTATCAGTGCTGACAACTGACTGTCAGTCTGGACTCTCATTAAACTATCACCTAAATACATATTTATATATACAGGTTTTGTCGACAAACTGAACATTGTGTGTTTGAGCATGCTGTAGGGAGACAGCAGGAAACTGCAGTTGATATATTACCGTTAGATTGCAAAAATCATCAACGGTTGCAGCTTCTGTCCTTTTACTGGGCTCAAGTGATATTTTTGTACGACAATCACACATGTTTAGATTTTTTCGAGATATAAGTCATGGAATGTGAGAAAATGGTTCTAGATTCTGTTAAATTATTACTAACATAACAACATTTGAATGACATAAAAATGGTATTCATTTTTCATTAAATTACCTACAAAAAACTTGGAATCGGAAAATGTAAAACATAAAAGGGAACCAATAAATTTTCAAGTGCCCCCTACAGGTAGAGCAAAATTTTCAAGTCCCCCTCTACTACCCCCAAAATTTTCGATTCCCCCTTCCTGAATGAATACCTCCAGCCCCCCCCCCCCCACTAACCTTTTTTGGTTAACCCAGCCTTAGCCTGTAATCGCTTTCATTGCTGTACCGTACATATCGCGCTATAACCAGTATAACGGCACGAAACCTGCTTCAGCATACCAGTTTTTCAAACGAATTAGATATCCATTTTCATAGCAGTTCAAAAGTAAAATACTCTCAGACTTGAGAAATGTGTGCGTTTTAGACTTTCGATACATTTGCTTTACGCTTGAATTTAGCATGGAGCTTTGGTAGCTCCATGAATTTAGCAAGCGATACTCGGACAGCGCACAGCGTATCGATGACACTTGGGTCAGCGGTCATCACCAAAAACGTCAGTGCGTATTCACGGCCAGCTTGAATCATGCCACGGATCGCGGAAATCACGGATCATAAATCCAAATGTTCATGTCTATTACTTAAACAGAACCCTAAAATATAAAACACAAAATGTTTTGATATGGAGTAACTTTTTTGTGTCACTGACGGTCAAGTTAAATGCTCAAATATCGCGACAAGACTTGCGTATTTGCAGGATATGAATGCGGAAGTACGTCGACTCGGCAAACGAGCGAGCGCCTTCTCTGAAAATCTGTTTACGATATCACGTCACAATACACTGAAAATTCTTGCGAATTCATCTTTAAGGAAGCCAATTCACACAAGTTTCTAACGTCAGTAAGGATATTTGCTTGTTGGCAGCAGTACACCACCAACATTTTCGCCGTTCAGGAGTGCTTTACTCGCGCTACGTTGTAAAAAAGCCGTATTTGCTTTTGCCGTGACCTAACTTTCCAAATTCACGGTAGACTTTCCGCAATAGTCGTTGGAGACTTTGTTCAATATATCGCGCGTGGTGGAAACCGCAATTATCCATAATCACACAGTCACCTACAGTCAAACACGGATTTCCAAACTTACCTCATATACCTAAAACTAAGTAAGTCGGGTTGGACCAAAACTGTAAGGTGGTGAAATCTCCAATATCAGATATTTACCCGCAATTTGACAGAATCTATGTCGTTCAGTATCGAAGTTAGAGTCAGTCCTTGGAAGTCGGGCTTGACCAGAACTGTACTAAGGTGTTGTAATCTCTGATATAAGCTTATATCGGATATTTACCCGCGATTTGACAAAATCTAGTATTGTCTAGAATCGATATTAGGACTCCCCAAATCGCCGATAACCGTCTGGTAAATATCGGCGATTTCACAGACCTTGCGTGCCAAGGCACAGGGCAAGTCATTCTAGTATTGTCTACTATCGATATTAGAGTCCCCAAATTGCCGATAAACATCGAGTAAATATCGGCGATTTCACAGATCTGGCGTACCGAAGCACAGGGCAAGTCATTCTACTATCGTCTAGTATTGATATTAGCGTCCCAAAATCTCCGATAAATATCGGGTAAATATCGGAGATTTCACAGATCCGGCGTACCGAGGCACAGGGCAAGTCATTCTAGTATCGTCTAGTATCGATATTAGAGTCCCCAAATCGCTGATAAATGTCGGGTAAATTTCGGCGATTTCACGGACCGGGCGCGCAATGGCACAAAGCAATTACAGCGAAATTCGCCAAGCTGCAGAGCGATGTTTACGACATTAACAGCTGGGCTTGATGAGGTCTTGTTTACATTTTTAATCAGCTACATGCTCTCAGTTACGCAACACACTAGGGTCACTCCATGCATGTCAGATAGAGAAACATAAACAAATCACCACACCTTGCAATGTCATGTATCTTTCTTTTTGACTCGTGATGAACAAGTGAGCGTGCATTCAGACACCTACATATAAAATTACCCGAATAGCTTCATTTATGATCCTTGACACTCACATATCAGCTGTGCGTAGACCCCAGAAATATTGTGCCCTTGCGGGACCTTGTCCCGCTCTTAACACCAGTCGGCCAGTAGAGGCACACTGATCTGAGTACTTCCGTGGCAGTATACTTGACAACGTCACCTGGCGTACAAAAGCTGGTCGCCAAAGTTGCCTTACAGAAGGGGCCGAGATTAGGATTCGTGTGACTGCTAGCTTGATTTGAGAGCGAGCATTGCAGTCTGTTGTGCCGTCTTTGACTTTCAAGTGTACAATATAACATACATCACTGATCGATCTTCTGACTGACGAGGTTTGAAACTGCAGCCTTATGAACATTGGGGCGAATTAACCGATTCAAATGCCTTTCGCAAACTTGTCTGTGATTTGTGAATGTTTTAGTGGAGTGAAGGCGATGTGAGATGCCTGAGTGTGGTGAACGCGATAGGCAGGGTGAGCGATCTATACAAGGAAGTTTATCCCGGAATCCCGAGGACATCGCGACATTGCACTTTTATATGATATCCGATATTTACGGCTACTAGATTATACAATATACTATAACAGAAGTTAGATTTGCTCGGCTAGATCTATAAGGTGGTGAAATCTCCGATATATATCAGATATTTACCCGCGATTTGACAGAATCTAGTATCGCCTAGTATCGAAGTTAGAGTCCGTCCTTTGAAGTCGGGTTTGACCAGAACAGTATAAGGTGGTGAAATGTCCGATATAATATATTGGATATTTACCCG
The DNA here is from genome assembly GCF_041260155.1 of Ptychodera flava. Classification (NCBI taxonomy): domain Eukaryota; kingdom Metazoa; phylum Hemichordata; class Enteropneusta; family Ptychoderidae; genus Ptychodera; species Ptychodera flava. Next base: position 23,214 of record NW_027248421.1, read on the forward strand.
CTATATGACAGAATCTATTATCGCTTAGTATCGAAGTAAGAGTCAGTCCTTGGAAGTCGCATTTGTGAAAAACCTGTAAGGTGGTGAAAACTCTGATATATATATATATATATATATATATATATATATATATATATATATATATATATATATATATATATATATATATATATATATATATATCATTGGGCAAGTCATTCTACTATAGACAAAATCTAGTATATCCTAGTATTGAAGTCAGAGTCAATCCTTTGAAGTCGGGTTTTGTCAAAACCTGCAAGGTGGAGATATGTCCGATATATATCGGATATTAAACGCGATTTGATAGAATCTAGTATCGTGTAGTATCGAAGCTAGAGTCAGTCCTTGGAAGTCGGGTTTGACCAGAACTGTAAGGTGGTGAAATCTCCGATATATACCGGATTTTTACCCGCGATTTGACAGAATCTTATCGTCCGTAATAGAAGCTAGAGTCAGTCTTGTGAAGTCGGGTTTGACCAAGACTGTAAGGTATTGAAATCTCCGATATCGGATATTTACCCGCGATTTGACAGAATCTAGTATCGTGTAATATCGAAGTTAGAGTCAGTCCTGTGAAGTCGGGTTTGACCAGAACTGTAAGGTGGTGTAATTTCCGATATATATCGGATATTTATTCGCGACTTTACAGAATCCAGTATCGTCTAGTATCGATATTAGAGTCCTCAAATCGCCGATGAATATCTGGTAGGCCTAAATGTCGGCGATTTCACAGACCTTGCGTGCTGAGGCACAGGGCAAGTCATTCTAGTATTGTTTACTATCGATATTAGAGTCCCCAATTGCTGATAAACATCCGAATCACAGATCTGGCGTACCGAATCATTGGGCAAGTCATTCTACTATTGTCTACCGTATAGTATCGATATTAGGGTCCCCAAATCGCTGATAAATATTGGGTAAATTTCGGCGATTTCACTATCCGGTGTGCAAATGGCACAAAGCAATTACAGTGAAATTCGATCAAGCTGCAGAACTTCATTAAACAAGTGTTGTTTTAATCGATGTGTATCAGCGATTTTTACGACATTAACAGCTGGACTTGATATGGTCTTGTTTACATTTTTAATCAGCTACATGCGCCTCAGTTACACAACACATCACGGCCACTCCATGCATGTCAGATAGAGAAACATAAACAAATCACCACACCTTGCAATGTCATGTACATGTATCTTCCTTTTTTTATTCGTGATGAACAAGTGAGCGTGCATTCAGACACCTACATATAAAATTACCCGAACATCAGCTCGACACTCACATATCAGCTGTGAGTAGACCCCAGTAATATTGTGCCCTGGCAGGACCTTGTTCGGCTCTTATTCAGTCAATCACAGCAGTCGGCCACCCCTTAAAGCTAGTGGCACACTCCTCTAAGTACTTCCGTGGCTGAGTATACTTGACAACGTCATCCTGGCGTACAAAAGCTGGTCGCTGAAGTTGCCATACACAGGGGGCCGAGATTAGGGTTCTAGTGACTGCTAGCTGAATTTGACAGCAGCCATTGCAGTCTGTTGTACCGCCTTTGACTGTCAAGTGTACAATATAACATACATCACTGATCGATCTTCTGACTGACGAGGTTTTAAACTGCAGCCTTATGAACATTTGGGCGACTTTTGAAAGAGATCACACTTTAGATGATATATATAGAATTTCAATTGAATCTGTGAGTTTGTTCTGGAGTAGAAGATTTTTAAGTGTAAATTACGATTCTTACAAAATTCAATATGGCGGAAAATCCATGTGACCTATCCAAATGCCTTTCACGAACTTGAAATAGATAAACTATAGATGATACATGTAAAATTTCAGTCGATTCGGTGTGTTGGTTTAAGAGAAAAAGATTTTAAAGGTTGAATTTACGATTTTCGCAAATCAAATATGGCGGCCAAACCACGTGACCGATCAAGACGCCCTTCACAAACTTGAAAGAGATCACCCTAAAGATGATATATTAAAAATTTTAGTTCTATCAGTGTATTGGTTCGAGAAGAAGATTTTTAAAGATGAAATTACGATTTTCGCAAAATCCAATATGGCGGCCAAAGCACGTGACCGATTAAAATGCCTTTCGCAAACTTGAAAGAGATCGCACTAAAGATGATATATGTAAAATTTAAGTTCTATCGGTGTATTGGTTCAGGAGAAGAAGATTTTTAAAGATGAAATTGTGATTTTCACAAAATTCAATATGGCGGCCAAACCACATGACTGATCAAAATGCCTTTCGCAATCTTGAAAGAGATTGCACTGAAAATCATACTGGTGAAATTTGAATTCAATCAGTGGGTTGGTTCTATAGAAGAAGATTTTTAAAGATTAAATGAGTATTTTAGAAAGTCAAATATGGGGGCTAAGGTCACGTGACCTCATGCGATTTTATTTGCAAATTCGAAAGACCTTTGGTCATGCTTGCTCTACAAAAAAAATCAAATAAACTAGACCCCTAGGTCTTCTGGAAAAGCCGTTTTTTGGTTTTTGGAAAATCCAATATGGCCGCCAGGTCACGTGACCAATCAAAATTTCAAGGGTCAGGTGCACGAGTACTAATTGACACCTACTAGCCCTGCAAATTTGAGAAGTTTTCGTTCAGCCGTTTAAGAGATCTAGGTCGACAAAGAATCGGCAGAAGAAGAAGAGAATTAAAGCTGCAAGCAGCGTTGGCGGGGCCCAAGCGATTAACATGGTTTCCAGTTCGTGCAGTGATTTTATTATTTGCAAAATTTCAGCTTGAAAACAGTCAAGTCCTTGTAAAGAAGAATTTTGAACATCATCTCATATTTACTGTCTGTTTCAATCGTAATCGTATGTTTTATGCAAAATACAATATGGCGGCAAAACCACGTGACCGATCAAATTGCCTTTCACAAACTTGAAAGAGCTCTCACTAAGAATGACAAAAGTGGAATTTCATTGCCATCAGTGTTGTGGTTCTGGAGAATAAGATTTTAGAGATAAATTGCGATTTTCGCAAAATCAAATGTGGAGTCTGAAACTGAGCACGGTGAGCTACTGAAAATGTCTTTCAAAAGTACAAGACATATATGAATTAGATGCTACTCAATATTGACAATACTGGAAGGCTGAAATATTGCATCAAATTAATGTATTCTCTCTGAAATTTTGAGTGCAATAATTGCAAATTTGGTTGTAATTCCATTTAGTCATATATTTTTTCATTTCATCTTTACTGTTCAAAGTTTTACTTTTGTATAATTTTATGACAAGAATGTGAAAATTTAGAAAATCAAGCATGGTGACCCCATCTTTTGTTTGTAATATTTGATTATTCTCATATGCCAGAATTCAAAATTTTTCCATGTGTTCTTCCTTGTATTGCTTTCTGGCCTGATCTTGTTTAGGTATAATGTTTCACTGTCATGAGCGTCATTTGACACACACTATTCTTCAACTACCATGTACATCAGAGTCAGAGCTCTCTCTGTCACTGCTCACGTATGCAGTAACAGTGACACTACTGTACCAGTAACAGGGCAGTATCTGGTAGTGACAGTTGCCCATAGGCAGTAGCGGTATTATCTTTGATAATTTTGACAATATTTATGTTCAGTTTATACAACTGCGTTCGTGTTCTACTCTCTACAGTATGTTGAACTGTCCAGTATTCAGCTTGCTAGCACAGCCAGTGTATGTGTACCATGCATCAATGCTGACAACTGACTGTCAGTCTGGACTCTAATTAAACTATCACCTAATACATATTTATATATACTGGCTTTGTCGAGAAACTGAACATTGTGTGTTTGAGCATGCTGTAGGGAGACAGCAAGAAACTGTAGTTGATTTATTGCATAGAAGTATTGCAAGAATCATCAACGGTTGGAGCTTGTGCCCGGTTACTAGGCTCAAGTCTGATTTTTTTATGACAAATCACAAATGTTTAGATTTTTGTCGAGATAAAAGTCATGGAATGTGACAAAAGTGTTGTAGATTCTGTTAAATTATTACTAACATTACAACATTTTTGAATGACATAAAAATGGTATTCATTGTTCATTAAATTACCTACAAAAACTTGGAATCGGAAAATGTAAAACATAAAAGGAAACCAAAACATTTTCAAGTGCCCCCTACAGGTGGGGCAATATTTCAAGTTCCCTCTCTACTACCCTCAAAATTTTCGAATCACCGTTCCTGAATTTCTCCAGCCCCCCCCCCCCCCCTCACCGTTTTTTTTTGTGAACGCAGCCTTGGTAACAAACCTGCAATCGCTATCAGTGCTGTACTGTACATGTCGCGCTTAACAGCACGAAACCTGCTTCAGCACACCAGTTTTTCAAACGAATTAGATATCCATTTTCATACCAGTTCAAAAGTAAAATACTCATAGACTTGAGATATTTGTGCATGTTAGACTTTCGATACATTTGCTTTACGCTTGAATTAGCATGGAGCTTTGGTAGCTCCATGAATTTTAGCAAGCGATGCTCGGACAGCGCGCACAACGTATCGATGACACTTGGGTCAGGGGTCATCACAAAAAAAAAATCAGTGCGTATTCACGGCCAGCTTGAATCATGCCACGGATCGCGGAAATCATGGATCATAAATCCAAATATTCATGTCTATTACTTAAACAGAACCCTAAAATATAAAATACATAATGTTTTGATATTGAGAACCATCTTTTTGTTTCACTGACGATCAAGTTTAATGCTCAAATATCGCGACAAGAATTGCGCATTTGCACGATATGAATGCGGAAGTACGTTGACTCGGCAGACGAGCGAGTGCCTTCTCTGAAAATCTGTTTCCGATATCACGTCACAATACACTGAAAAATCTCGCGAATTCATCTCTACGGAAGCCAATCAACACAAGTTCCTAACGTCAGTAAAGATATTGTCTTGTTGCCAGCAATACACCACCAACATTTTCGCCGTTCAGGAGTGCCTTACTCGCTCTACTTTGTAAAATAAGTCGTATGCTTTTGCCGTTACCTAACTTTCCAAATTCACGGTAGACTTTCCGCAATAGTAGTTGGAGATTTTGTTCAATATATCGCGCGTGGTGGAAACCACAATTATCCATAATCACACAGTCACCTACAGCCAAACACGGATTTCCAAACTAATCTGTAACTTGAACAGCCCTCTGAAAAGTTCAGTAACTTATATAAACCCGTTTGATGGGCCAACGATCACATCAGAATGATCGACACCCGTTGCACTGATAGGGAGGTTGATCGTATGGAAGTAATAACTGGGGTGTCTGCGGTCCGGTCCAGATCCAGACCGCAACGAAATACGGTCTTTTTGGCCGAAATTCTTCTGTATTGGGGCATGGATGTCAAAAATAGAGGCAATATCCTTTCCCTATCTGCTTTTACCTCCTAACCTACCGCAGAAAAGTTACGATTAACTTCTTCTAACGTCCAAAACCGCTCGCATTCTGAAACATAACGTACTCGACAAGTTATTTAAATTTACCCATGGAGATGGCCATTGTGAATCTCGCCGAAGAGACCAAAGTTATCTCCACAGACCGTTGCAGGGCAGGGCTACTTTTACACTAATAAACCTCACGAAGTGCATGTTTACTGAGTGTTCCCACTGTAATAAGTTGTGCAAAGAAACGTTCTGAACAGCTACACTAACAACTGAAATGGTCACACCTATTTAGACCTAGAACTATTATTAGAGCGTCCAGATTTGATTAGCCATTTTACCGACAGGCTGTGAGTGAGCAGCCATTTTAAACCTAGTTTCCTTCCCAACTGACAACAATCAATAAACAATTTGTAGTTGGTAATTGTAGCTGCCTTCTAGCTGCATCGTAAACTGTGATTTGTGAATGCTTTAGTGGGGTGAAGGTGATGTGAGACACCTGAGTGTGGTGAACGCGATAGCGGGCAGGGTTAGCGCTACACAAAGGAGTTTATCCCGGAATCCCGAGGACACCGCGACATTGCACTTTTTATATGATATCCATATTTACGGCTACTAGATTATACAATATCGAAGTTAGATTGGCTCGGCTAGATCCATAAGGTGGTGAAATATCTGATATATATCGGATATTTACCCGTAATTTGACAGAATTCAGTATTGCCTAGTATCAAGGTTAGAGTCAGTCCCTGGAATCATGGATGTAAAAAATAGCATGCTGGAATTAAGTCGGGTTTTACCAGAACAGTAAGGCGGTGAAATTTCCGATATATATCAGATATTTACCCGCGATTTGACAAAATCTAGTATCGTTAAGTAGCCAAGTTACAGTCAGTCCATGAAGTCGGTTTTATGAAAACATGTACATGTAAGGTGGTGAAATGTCCGATATATATCGAATGCCCGACTGAAACTAACTCACTACTGCACAGACTCAGATAACGCATTCCATTGCTAGGAAACCTGGCCTGCGCTGCCTAATTCCAAATAGGTTCGTATGGATATAGGAGAGACACCAAAGAAACTACGATTTTAAAAATTATTTTAATTTTTAACATTTCACCGACTTCAATCAACTCTAGGCGCATCGTACCGTGCATTTGTAATGCATTTGCATTGTTTGGATGTCTCGAAACTACCGAAAGCGTACAATGACCGGACTATAAAACGGGGGATCTTGAAACTTTTTGGCGCATGCTCATTTAAGCTTTTGTCAATATTCCAACGCTATCAACTCACTATGTTGGTTGCATGCCAAAGAAGTCTGCCATCAGTCATCGGCCGACGTACGACAAAACAACAAATTATCTTGTTCAAAGAGTAGACAATTAAATGACAAAATATGTCGATAATATGGCTGATATAAGGATTATTTTGATTCATTAGTAACAGTGATGGAACCGGCATAATTTACGATGGTGGACATCGCGCATTTCCGAGCCATTGTCTGCCCTGGTAAAGTTACTGACAGCGCGGAAGTCGCGCACAAAACAAAGCAGGCAAAGACGCCGAAGGAAGTGGATGTTTACTGAGTGTTTCCACTATAATAAGTTTTGCAAACAAAAATAAGATGCCAGAGTCGCACCTATTTAGACCTAGAACTATGACAAGAGCGTCCAACTTCTCTTATATTGGATATAAACCCGCGATTCGACAGAATCTAGTATCGTTCAGTATCGAAGTTAGAGTCAGTCCTTGGAAGTCGGGTTTGACCAGAAATGCAAGGTCACGATATATATCGGATATTTAACCGGAATTTGACAGAATATAGTATCGTCTAGTATCGATATTTGAGTCCCCAAATCACCAATAAATATCTAGTAAATATCGGCAACTTCACAGACCCTGCGTGCCGAGGCACAGGGCAAGTCATTCTAGTATTGTGTACTATCGATATCAGAGTCCCCAAATTGCCAATAAACATCCAATTAAATATCGACGATTTCACAGATCTGGCGTACTGAAGCACAGGGCAAGTCATTCTACTATTGTCTAGTATCGATATCAGAGTCCCCAAATCCCTGATAAATATCAGGTAAATTTCGGCGATCTCTTAGACCGGGCATGCAACTGCACAAAGCAATTACAGTGAAATTCGATCAAGCTGCAGAACTTTATTTAACAAGGTGCTGTTTCAATAGATATGTATCAGCGATTTTTACGACATTAACGGCTGGACTTGATGTGGTCTTGTTTACATTTTTATTCAGCTAAATGCTCTCATTTACACACCACACCAGGGCCACTCCATCATGTCAGATAGAGAAACATAAACAAATCACCACACCTTGCAATGTCATGTATCTGTCTTTTTTATCATGATGAACAAGTGAGCGTGCATTCAGACACCTACATATAAAAATACCCGAATAGCTTCATTTATGGTCCTTGATACTAACATATCAGCTGTGCGTAGACCCCAGTAATTGTGCCCTGGCAGGACCTTGTCTCTATTCAGTCGATCACACCGGTGGGCCACCCCTTAAAGCAAGTGGTACACTCCTCTGAGTAATTCCGTCGCAGTATACTCGACAACGTCACCTGACGTACAAAAGCTGGTTGCAAAAGTTGCCTTACACAAGGGGCCGAGATTAGGGTTCGTGTGACTGCTAGCTAAATTTGACAGCGGGCATTGCAGTCTGTTGTGCTGTCTTTGACTTTCAAGTGTACATTATAACATACATCACTGATCGATCTTCTGACTGACGAGGTTTTAAACTGCAGCCTTATGAACATTTGGGCAACTTAACCGATCCAAATGCCTTTCTCAAACTTGAAAGTGCTCGCACTATGAAAGATATGAGTAAAATTTCAGTTGAATGTGTGTATTGCTTCTGGAGTAGAAGATTTTTAAAGATTAAATTGTGATTTAAACAAAATCCAATATGGCGGCCAAATTACGTGACTGATCAAAATGCCTTTCGCAAACTTAAAGGACTACCACTAGGGAAAATAAGTGTAAAAATTTGGTTCAATCGGTGTATTTGTTCTGGAGGAGAAGATTTTTAAAGATTAAATTACGATTTTTCACAAATCCAATATGGCGGCAAACTACGAGACCGATCCAAATGCCTTTCGCACACTTGAAAGAGATCACACTTTCAATGATAGATGTAGAAGCTTTTTGCAAACTTGAAAGAGATCACTGTAAGGGTGACATGAGTAAAATTTCATATTAATCAGTGTTTTTGTTCCGGAGAAGAAGATTTTTAAAGATTAAATTACGATTTTTTGCAAAATTCAATATGGCGGCCAAACCAAATGACCGATCCAAACGCCTTCGCATCGCAAACTTGAAAGAGATCACACTTTAGATGATAGATGTAAAATTTTAGTTCAATCGGAGTGTTAGTTCTGGAGAAGAAGATTTTTAAAGATTAAATTGTGATTTCACAAAATCCAATATGGCGGCCAAACCACGTGACCGATCGAAATGCCTTTTGCAAACTTGAAAGAGATCACTGTAAGCATGACATGAGTAAATTCCAGCTTAATCAGTGTTTTGGTTCTGGAGAAGGAGATTTTTAAAGATTAAATTACGATTTTTTGCACAATCCAATATGGCGGCCAAACCACGTGACCAATCGAAACGCTTTCGTAAACTTGAAAGAGATCACACTGTAGATGACATTTACTAAATTTTAGTTCAATTGGTGAATTTGTTCTGGAGAAGAAGATTTTTAAAGATTAAATTGTGATTTCAAAAAATCCAATATGGCGGCCAAACCACGTAACCGATCAAAATGTCTTTTGCAAACTTTAAAGAGATCACTGTAAGGATGACATGAGTAAAATTTGAGCTTAATCGATGTTTCGGTTCTGGAGAAGAAGATTTTTAAAGATTAAATGACTATTTTAGAAAATCCAATATGGTGGCCAAGGTCACGTGACCGCATACGATTTTATTTGCAAATTCTAGAGACCTTAGGTCACGCTTGCTATATAAAAAATTTCCAACTGACTAGACCCCTAGGTCAGCAGGAAATGCCAATTTTAGGTTTTCGGAAAATCCAATATGTCCGCCCGGTCACATGATCAATCAAAATTTTGAGGATAATATGCATGAGTACCCATAAGTAGCTATTAGCACTGCAAGTTTGAGAAGTTTCTGTCATGCGGTTTCTGAGATCAAGAGTGACAAAAAAGGGACAGTAGAAGAAGAAGATGAGGAAGAAGAAGAATATTGAACTCCAGTAAAACCAATAGGGGCCAACGCCGGTAGGCTTGGGCCCCTAAAAACTCCAACGAAACCAATAGGTGCCCAAGCTTGGGCTTGGGCACCTAATAGTAGAACTCCAACAATAACAATAGGGGCCCAGCCGGTCGGCTTGGGCCCCTAAGTAGAAGAAAGTTGAACTATAAAACAATAGGGGCCCAGCCTGTCGGCTTGGGCCCTAAAAATCGCTTTCGTAATGAAGGAAATGGCCCCAGGGAACAATCGTTCAGCGATTTAAACAATTGTCAATCATTCAGTGACGCGCAGAGGTGTAAACTGGTCAAACATTTGCTGTGCATACGAGAATAATTACGATGTAAACAAACCATGTGTACGCTTAGAGTTACATGGATATTGGCGTGCACACAGGATGAAAACTTCGTGGTTGTCATAAACTATGTTACTAACAAGCGTTTATGATGCACAGAAATCGCGAAAGTGAGCCATTTTCGGTCGTGACTTAGCAAGAGATGAGTCAGTACCGGTACGATTTATCCTTGCGAAAAGTGCGTACACTGTATTTTACAGAACTGCAGGCAGAATCCATAGTTTACAATGACATCGAAAACAACTAAATATTAAAGCATGGCGGTAGCTTCCATGATCAATTTGATTACAGTCAGTCAAAGAGAGCCACTTTTTTTAAACAGCCCCCCAAATCTACGGCCGAAAGTACCGGTACGATACAGTCGCTTTTGATATAAAACGGCCGTATGGTTTGTACATGTACACGTGTTCCCACACATGGCAATGACATGTCGTGTTCGGAGGTTTTGACATACCGGTTGCCCCAGTAACGTATGGTTTGTACATGTACACGTGTTCTCACACATGGCAATGACATGTCGTGTTCGGAGGTTTTGACATACCGGTTGCCCCAGTAACGTTTGGACTTCTGTTATGAGAATGAAACAAAGCTTGTAAAGACATCAAAACAGTATTTGTCAATGTCAGTTCAAGGTGAGCAAGTGAGCGTCATCACCCGATCTTCTTCGAAAGGCTTAGGCCTATTGATACGTGTGTCCGAGATCGGCTCATTGAGTTGGCACTACATCGTATGATTTCGACAAAGGTTGGACTTTAATTTCTTCAATAACGAAGATATCTATGAACCCAGTCCGTGGTTCATCCCATTGCTCCGAAAATAAACATAACTCGTGATAAGTTGTCCGGGGTCACCCTCAAAGCAACCGAGCAGCCGACCTCGATCGCTTACAGATATCGTGGTACGCGAGATTCATGGAAATCTCGATCCTTCCGTGATGTAGTGAACTTATTTTTTTATTTTAGCGATCGGGAATTGACGTCGCGTCGTTCACCTATCAGACCTATTTCCTTCCATTTTCCTGACCGTGTTTCTCAGTCAATGTTTAGATCGGTAATTCGTGATTTCAACATACGAAATTGCCAGCTTCGGATTATTTTTAATGTTTATGTTTATTACTTTCTTGATGATTATTTCCACAGCGTACGGCGCCATTTCCTTATGTAGATATGGCGGTCAGCAGCCGAATCATTCTCGAACGATGACATGACCCTGAAACTTCAGTAAATCAACCCAGCAAAAACTTCAGTAGATCAAATCAGCACGCTCCTGTTTTTATGAAATTGATATCTTTTCCTTCTTTCTTTTTTCTTTCGCGTATTGCAAAGGCTGTACCTCAGCTTATAGTCAGAGCGTGAGTTTAGAGCAAACAGATTACCCAGATAATGCTAACGATAGCAACCGTTACCAACTGACTCATTATACAGAGCCATGCCCAAAACGCCCATCCAAACTTGGCATTAATCCGGATCCCAGTCCATTTCGCCCCGGGCTTTAAGTTGTACAGACCAAATACCTGTAAAGTTGTTGTAATTTACACCAAATTTTAGCGAATATGAACTATGAAAATTCCAGTGAACTGAAAAATAACACAGAACGGAGGCAAACGAACGCAGGGTCTCCACTGCAATCGTGGAGTGAACGTTATCGATCGATATCCTTTTGTCGGAAATTGATACGTTGTTGCGTGGCGTACTCGCCGGTCGTTCCCGGCTCACAGTGGCGGCAAACTAGGCCAGAGCGCGCCAAAAATACACTGAAAACGTAAAAGTATCACAAAAACTGAAAAAGTGTCGTCAATTTCATTTAAGTACAAGAAACCAACAGAAAACTTGATGTTATGGTAAATAAGTCAAAATAAACGGGTTATTTTGGAAATATTCATGGCTTGACCTGAGTTACACGAGCAGCACCCAAGATTATTTCGATCAATAATCACAGTGGCGGCAAACTAGGCCAGAGCGCGCAAAATACACTGAAACGTAAAAGTATCACAAAAACTGAAAAAGTGTCGTCAATTTCATTTAAGTACAAGAAACCAACAGAAAACTTGATGTTATGGTAAATAAGTCAAAATAAACGGGTTTATTTTGGAAATATTCATGGCTTGACCTGAGTTACACGAGCAGCACCCAAGATTATTTCGATCAATAATCTATTGAAAATGAATTGATACAATGTTCGGCGTTGTCAATAGCGACCTGCGATAGCACTGTGTGGTAGGAATTATGCTTCGCAGAGTACTGGACACTCAGACATGCTTTTGGGGCCGTAGTGTTTAAAAATGACGGAATGGTGACAGAAACTGGAATTACTGCAGAGAATACTTTTCAGCTATCACATGTGAGTGTCTAAGGTACCAAGTAGGACGTTTAGGAAATCCTTTCAGAAAGTTCACGCCGCCTGTGGCCATTTTCTGGAGTAGAAGCTTATAAGCTTACGTAACTGCAGCGTATTTCTACTGTACATACTACTGTACTGTACATAGTGCCGGAACATATGCGATGGAATTTTGCATGTCATGTCGTTTAATCATTCAGATGGAAATGCCGCCCTTCTCCAAACTTTGAAAAAAACAGGGTGACAGACTTTGGAATACTAACTATTGCATAACAATGACGTAATTTAATGAGAAGATATTTGTATTCGAGCACGGCCACAGTTTTTGATTCGAGAACTCTCATCATGGACCGTGGTTGTATTCAACAATCGAAAGGGCTAGGGTGAGTGGAACTTTTTCCTATGTCCATGTAGCACTTGTGCAAACATAAGCAATCCACAGGCTTTTGGCGTATCAATAAATACGTTTTTCACCAAGCTGAAAGGTTGAAAGAGGCGTCCGTCACTAGCTAGCACACGGACTAGCTAGATAAATGCAGTCAAACTTGCAATAATATGACTTTGTCCTGGAAATTACGAAGACAACCTGCAGTGCGGTGGAACTTTGCAACAAAATTTCAATATCTGAAATGACGTACTTGAATGACAGGCACAGGAGACGATGACCAATAAAAACGCATTCTCGTTGCATTTTGATAATAATGTATCAATCACAAAGACACAGAAATTATGCCTCCTCCCGACAGAAGGGCCATGGCCTATTTTTAGCCCTGCTACAATACGTCTTAGTGCTGTAAAGGCCATGTTGTTGTCAGGTTGTCATGGCGACTTTGCATACATAACTTTTGAGTGCCACTGTCGTCCATTATACCTGTTTCCTTGGGTATTAAATGTGTCCGAGTATACACATCAAAAGATTAGAAAATTCACTTCATGGGCAGAATCTTGTAAAATAGCCTTTCCTTGTCTGATTAACGGGAAAGATACCCCTGCTCTATAATTCTAACACACTTAAATTGGCAGAAAACACAATTTTGTCCATAATGGCCTCAATATACATTATCTTTATTATTCTTCTTAGAATGAAGGCATAGAAATTACAATTATTATTATTATAGAACAAATGTTAACAGTTGGTACTTAGAAATCAATAAAATAAATAAATAACAGTGAATTATGTTTTAACATAGACCCTCTCTATGGTCTACAGTTTTCAATAAAAAAACTGTCGTTACCAAAATGGCTACCATGGCAACATGTAACAAATATGAACATGGAGTTCATGCTGTGATAAATACACTTAGGTGAGCAGTTGTATAGTAACTGAGATTACTTTCAATGGAATTTGGAAACAAATTGAAATTTTAAAACGCTAATAGGTTACTATGGAAACAGGGCAGTAAAAATGGATGTCATCTCTTGTCTTTCTACCCCAAAATAACCCTTTGGTATAATATTTCTGTTGATTACTGGATTTTTACACTGGATATTTGGTCTTTCTAACCAAAAGTATCCCTTTGATACAACACATTCTGTTATTACTGGAATTTAGGTGGAATCTTTAAAAACTGGTAAATTTTACTCCTGAATGGTTGCCATGGAAACATCTCACATTAAAATGAGTGTGATTTTTTTTGGTGTGCTAACCAAAAATAGCCCTTTTGAACAATTTTTTATATAATCAATAGTTCTTTAGTAGGAATTAGGGAAACAGTAACATTTTTAATCCCACAATAGTTGCCATGGCAACTCGGAACATTAAAATAAGTCTGGCTTTTGTGTTTTCTGACCTAAACTCGCCCACTTGATAATTTTCATATCAATCAAAGTAACTATTCATGGAATATTAGAAAACAATGAAATTTTCAACCCATAAAACGGTTACCATGGAAACATGGGGCAGTGAAAACGATATCATATTTGGTCTTTTGACCCAAAAAACCCTTATGATATTTTCACGAAATTGAATCTATTATTATTCGCGTTATCATTTCTTTATAATACCAATATTAATTATATTAATTATTATTACAAGTTTAGGGGCTATAAGTATTATATAGAAATCTAATAACAGTTTATTGAAGCTGTGGGAATTCTGAAAACGAGGTGTTGTTTATTTTAATATTGTCTATAGGGGTGACTTCTAATTGTCGTACGTATATTCTCTCTGTCCAGTTAGGTGATCCTTTTGACATCACTACCCTTATGAATATTCATATACTTGCAAAAACCGACAGTTGCTGTCTCTGGCAGCACATGCTCACAGGTGCTGAGCTGCACAGCGTAGCCTTCGAATGCAGGCCCATCGTAGCAGTCGTGGGCGTGCACAAGACAAGGCACAGCGACTGTGGAGGGTCTATGCCAGTGTACACAGTACAATAAATTACCCACAATTCTGTTCGATTTGTACCAACGACGTTAGTTTTCTTATAACTTTTTCAGTTCTGCATAAAAGCAATAATGTGCAGTCTCAAGATAATTGATAAATTATATTTATTAAAAGTACGTTGAAATATTGTAGTATAAATTTCAAAGAAACCTTTAGATAAAGACACATTATGCAAGTACTACAAATGTCACAGTTTGGGAAGCAAGTTATGTCCAACTGAAGGGGTCATTCTCTGAAAAAAGTTAGCATGTAAATTTCTTTTGTCTTTTCTATTTGGAAAAAATCAATACCTTTTGTTTCATAAAACAGGTGCAACTAGTCTCCCTACTTTCAGTCACTTTATTCTGACTGGCTGAGGACACAATCAGTGGAAATTTTACAAAAATGCTATCTCCTCTCTCAATCAAGCACAATTTTTGTAATCCTTTAAAATGGGAATTTAGAAGAAAGGTGTACTTAAAAGTACGTTTTCAGAATTTTTACAACTAGTCCAGGTATTTGTCTACACATGGGAGACATGGTAGACTTCACATGGGGAATCTACGTTGGTACAAATCATGATGCATTATGGGCAATCTCTAGTACTGTGGTGTAATTGGCCTTGTAAACGTATCTTCAGCGTGGCATTTGTAGTTGTGGCGAAAACCACAAACCCTCTCCTATACTGACATTGTTGGTTTTATTTTGTTTGTGTGCATTAACTGTAAGCAATCGAGGAAGTTTTGGGATGGAAATAGAGCAGAGGCATGAGTTTCCGCGAGATCTGTGCCGCACTCTTTTGCCAGTGTAGTCTACCAATATGAGCATGCGCAATTGAGTGAACGTGCACGTGAATGTGTAGTGTGTACACTACGTCTCGTGCTATAATCATGTCGTTGAGCTTTGCATGTTGACAGAAACTGGAATAAATGCAGAGAATACTTTTCAGGGCTTCACATGTGAGTCTCTAGTAGCAAGTAGGACGTTTAGGAAATCCTTTCAGAAAGTTCCTGTGGCCATTTGTGGAGTGTAAGCTTATACATACCTGGAGCGTATACAGTATTTCTACTGTATAGGGTACATATTGCCGGATAATAATATGCGATGGAATTTTGCGTTTCACGTCGTTTAATCATTCAGATGGAAATGCCGGCCCTCTCCTAACTTTAAAAAGACACAGGGTGACAGACTTTGGAATGCTAACTCTTGTATAACAATGACGTAATTTAATGAGAAGACATTTGTATTCGAGCACAGCAACAGTTTTTGATTCGAGTACTCTCATCATGGCAGATTCACTGATACAGTGAGTATTCAACAACTTTTTCCTATGTAGCACTTGTGCTAAAATAAGCGAATCCAGTGGCCTTTGGCAAACAATAAATGCATTTTTCACCAAGCTGAAAGGTTGAAAGATGCGTCCGTCACTTTGGGACGAGCTTGATAAATGCAGTCAAACCCAGCTGGCCATAGAAATTTGCCATTGTAAGACTTTGTTCTGGAGACGAGCGGCCTCTCGCGGAACTTTGCAACAGAGTTTCAATATATGAACTGACGTACTTGAATGAAAGGCACAGGAAACGATGGCCAATAAAAACGCATTCTCGTTGCATTTTGATAATAATGTATCAATCACAATGACACAGAAATTATGCCTCCTCCCGACAGAAGGGCCATGGCCTATTTTTAGCCCTGCTACACTATGTCTTAGTGCTGAAAAGGCATTTTGTTGTCAGGCCGTCATGGCGACTTTTAAAATTGCATACAACTCTGAGGGTTAAACGGGCTGTTAAAAGGTCACAAAACTTGTGTCGTCCATTATACCTGTTTCCTTAGGTATTAAAGGTGTGCAAGTATACACATCAAAAGACTAGAAAATTCACTTTATAGGCAGAATCTTGTAAAATAGCCTTTTCTTGTCTGGTTAACGAAAAAAAAAAACCCTGATCTAAATATGCATTGCGCTACAAGCCACTGTCACTGGGCTACCACCTTCAGAAAATGGTAGCCCAAGTGGACTACCAGGGAAAAGGTTAATTTCGAGCCCTGAGCAGTATTAAACATGAAACGCTTAACTTGTATTATTTTCGCCTTGTTTTGGCCCGCTTGGTTTAAAAAAATGTTTAAGGTTAACAGGCACCATGTTCAAATTTAGCCGTTGCTACCATGGAAAGGGGAGATCTAGCTAATCATAAAGTTTATGGCCAGGCCAGGTCACACAAAAAATAATGGACCACTACATGGTCATAATTTTACTTTAGTTAAACAATAAGAAATAATTTGTCTTCATTATTCTTCCAGGAATGAGGCAAAGAAATCAAAATAAATTATTCTAAAATGAATATTAATACGTTGTTGATTATAATATATAAAATAAATAAGCACCAGTGAATTATGTTTGAAATAAAAAACTGTGCGCTTCTGTTACTTACTGCCTGTGATAGATAATGGTACATTTGGTGAAAAGGGGAATTGGGTTCATAAATTAATTTGAGATACTAGTAGAATTAATTTTAGCACATAAAATTAATTTGAAGGCATAAACATAATTCGATGCATAATGAGTAAGTACTGTACTATATAACACTTATTTGGGATGACGGCATCAAACAAAATAAAAAATACTTCAAAAATTATTTCTTGTCTATATAAAATGAATTCTAACACACTAATTAACGGAAAACATAAATTTTGACCAGAATGGCCCCAATAAACATTAACTTTACTATTCATCCTAGACTGAAGGCAAAGAAATTACAATTAATATTATTAGAGAACATAATTCCAAAGTTTTAATTAGAAATCCATAAAATAAATAAAAACAGTGATTTATGTTTTAGCATAGACCCTCTCGATTGTTTTAAATCAAAAAACTGTGGTTACCAAAATGGTTACCAAGGCAAGGAGTTCATGCTGTGATAAATACACTTAGGAGAGCATTTGCATAGTAACTGGGATTACTTTTATGGAATTTGGAAAAAGTTGAAATTTTAAAATGCAAATAGGTTACTATGGAAACGCAGGGCAGTTAAAATTGATATCATATTTTGTCTTTCTAACCAAAATAACCCTTTGGTATAATATTTCTGTTGATTACTGGATTTTTACACTGGATATTTGGTCTTTCTAACCCAAAATATCCCTTTGATATTACACATTCTGTTGATTACTGGATTTTCGGTGAAATCTTTAAAAAAACTGGAAACTTTTACTCCTGAATGGTTGCCATGGAAACATCTCACATTAAAATGAGTGTGATACTTTTGGGTGTGCTAACCAGAATAACCCTTATGATCAAATTTTTACATCAATCAATCGTTCTTTAATAGGAATTAGGAAAAAGTAACATTTTCAATCCCAAAATAGTTACGATGGCAACTCGAAACATTAAATAAGTCAGGCTTTTGTGTTCTCTGACCCGAACTCCCCCACTAGATAATTTTCATATCAATCAAAGTAACTTTTCATGGGATATTAGAAATACTGAAATTTTCAACCCCTAAAATGGTTACCATGGAAACATGGGGCAGTGAAATCGATATCGTCTTTGGTCTTTTGACCCAAAATGCCCTTATGGTGAAAATTTCATGGAAATTGAACCTATTATTATTCGCGTTATTTATTATATTACATTATTTCTATAAATTACTTTATTAATTATTATTACAAGTTTAGGGGCTATAAGTATTATATAGAAATCTAATAACAGTTCATTGAAGCTGTGTGGGAATTATGAAAAAGAGGTATTGTATATTTTAATTTTGTCAATAGGGGTGACTTCCAATTGTTGTACGTGCATCGCAGAATTATGCATCATACTGTACTGAGAGAGGGGGATATCATTAAGTCAAGGGTTAATTAAATGCTTGTCGGAAAAGTGACACTTAACGCAAAGGAATGACACGGAGACAAGTGTTTGGCCGAAATCCGGGGTTATGCATGCACTGCCATGGCCAGGGGCGACGAGGCGTCATAGCGGCCCTGGATGGCGGTACCGTGCTCTGGGTACCGTGCATCGGGCAACGTGTTATTGGTCGCCCACAAGCAGACCCATGACAGTACCCCCCTGGAACTTTATTGTATAGAGTAAGTAGTAAATAGACGTACAATATCTTTTATTGTGAGCTGCTAGCCTGCAGCGAGCTTTATTTATTTATTTATTTATTTTTTCTTTTGCGGAGGGTGGGCGGGAATTTTGTGGTGTGAACTTGAGCGTGGCAGAAGTTGAAATGGACGAGCTATGGCTTTGCTCGTACTGATATGCGCATGGATAGTGACGTGGAGAGGGTGACGCAAATTGTTTAGATAACGGTAAAGGGGGGCAGTTGGTAGAAAGGTTACGTCATAAGTGCATCCAGCCAGTGGTAGTAGGTGGCGCATGGTGACCACACATGTCAAGGTCTAAACCCTTTTCCCCGTGTCCTCCCAGACGTTAACAATGATTATAGCAAAGCCATAATCACCCATAAGCAGTTTACGCGATACCAGCAGGCCAAGACTTTTAACTTTTGTTCGAACTTTACTGATACATGTTCAATCGGTTCAAATTTAATTTTGTTTTTAGTTTCCTCCCATCAAAAGTCACGACTATGAAAAAGATTTCCAATATAAACTAAAATCTCTCTCTCTCTCTCTCTCTCTCTCTCTCTCTCTCACGCTCCTCTCTCTCTCTCTCTCTCTCTCTCTCTCTCTCTGCAGTGAAAGTGCTATGCTGCGACCACCAAATGAATATTTTCCATACAGTAGGGGTACATAAAAAGTTAATTATATAAATCTAACTTAATTGCTTAGTTAGGTCTCAGACCCCCCCCCCACACAAACCCCGACTATAACTTAACTGACCTAAAATTGAAAAACATTTCAGACACGTATCCTGTACTAATTCTTTCATAAACGTACCAATGTACAATGGATTCATTCTGATGTATAATTAAAAACTTATTCACACTTTCTTTGTAAGCGTCATATTGGCATTGCAGAGTAAACATTTTCTGCATTTCGCGTGTTTCGCCCTGGCAGTGTAGTCTGGCAGAGACCCTGCGATTCGCGTTCTTCTTTGTTGGAAAACGCGTGCACCCTTCAGTGACGTGACGCGAATCCCAGAGCATGCGCAATTGAGAGTGCGTAGCGTGACAGTAGAAGGTCACTGATCTCGTGCTATCGTGTCGTTGAGCTTTAAAAATGATGTTACGTTGACAGAAACTGGAATTACTGCTGTGCAGAGAATACTTTTCAAGATATCACATGTGAGTGTCTAAGGTACCAAGTAGGACGTTTAGGAAATCATTTCAGAAAGTTCACGCCACCTGTGACCATTTTGTTGAGTATAAGCTTATAAGCTTACGTAACTGCAGCGTATACAGTATTCTACTGACAGTACTGTACATATTGCCGGAACATATGCGATGGAATTTTACGTTTCACGTCGTTCAATCATTCAGAATGTTATGTAGGTCATTTTCCCCCACACTCATCATGACCTAGTTTTAAGTAGTCTAGAACATTCTCAAGGTCACTGCCCTTAATGATCTCACAACCTTGAATTTAATTAGTCATGTTCAGAATGTTCTGGAAATTTAATTAGTTGTGTAAAAGAGATAATTTTAGAACAGTAATTAGCATGTCAATAAAAAGTTCTAGATTGTTCTTATATACCTTTATGTAGCACAGGGTATAAAAGGGAGTTCACCCTTTTGTTCGTTTTCTCTCCACGTAACAAAATTGGGGGCTTGTCCGGGATATGAATATTTTGAGCCGTTTGACGACATTTTGCCTGCCTTTTCAAAACTACTGTATACTGTGAACTCAGCGAAATTCAATAATGGCGGAATTCAAGCCAGACGAATTTATGGATGACCTTGATCAGGACACATTTAATTCCCTCAGAAAAGACAACCTCACAGCACTGGCAAATTTCCTTAAAGTAGATGTCAACAGATCTATGTGCAAGCGAGAAATGCAGTTCAAGATTGCAAAACATTTAGTTAATTCTGGCCATTTTGAGGAGTCTGCCTTAAAAGATTATGAGCCTGAGTCTTCCTTCAAACTCAAAAAATTAGAATTAGAAATGCAGGTAGATTTGGAGCTTAAGAAATTGGAATAAGAAAAGGAAAAGTTACAAATGGATGAAAGACAGAAAGAAAAGGAAAGGCAGGAAAGATTAGAAATGGAAGAAAGACAAAGAGAGAAAGAAAGGGAGGAAAAAGAAAAGGAAAGAGAATTAGCAGAACACCGACTGCAGTTAGAAATGAGACGTTTAGAGCTTGGAAAGTCAGGAAAATTCTTCCCTTCAGACGGTTTTGACATCACTAAGCATTTCAGGTTAGTTCCCCCTTTCCAAGAAAAGGATGTTGATAAATATTTCCTTCATTTTGAGAAAATTGCTCAGAGTCTGAATTGGCCTAAGGAGTCCTGGTCTATGCTTTTGCAGAGTGCTTTGGTGGGTAAAGCCAGATAAATTTACATTCAGTTGTCAGTAGAGCAGGCTTCAAATTATGATTCTGTGAAAGAATTAATTCTCAAGGGCTATGAATTTGTGCCTGAAGCTTACCGTCAGAAATTTAGGGATTGTGAGAAGGCGAAAGATCAAACTTATGTTGAATTTGCTCGAACAAAAGAACAACTGTTTGATCGTTGGTGTTCTTCGGAAAAGGTCAGTCAGAATTATGAAAAATTACGACAACTTGTTTTGATTGAGGAATTTAAAAGGTGCATCCGGAGTGACATCAAGACATTTATCAATGAACAAAAGGCAGATACATTTGAGGTTGCTGCACGTTTGGCCGATGATTATTCATTGACCCACAAATCTTCCTTTCTCAGCAAACCATCCAAGTCCTTTTCATACAAAAACAATGCAGGTAAATTTAACTCCTCCTTTTCATCCAAGGATTTCTCAAAGGAGAATAGGAAATCAAATGACAACAGTTCACAAAATACAAGTAACACTTCCAAATCATCAGATCCCAAGTCTCAATCTCCTTCTGACAAACAGTTTGGTACACTTTCTTGTAATTATTGTAAGAAAGATGGCCATTTAGTGTAAGATTGTTTCAAATTGAAAAGAAAACGTGAAGGTCAAAGTGGTCAAAGTGGTTAAGCTAAGCCAACCAGCTTTATTTCTTCATCAACTCAATTAGAGTAATAATGTGTGCAACACATTTTCTGAGGTTAAACCCCTCTTATCCCCAATTAATGAGGTCAAGGTCAATTCTTCTCTTGTCAAAATTTTAAGAGATACTGGGGCGTCCCAGACTCTTTTGTTGGCAGATACCCTGCCGTTTTCTGAAAAGTCATTTTCAGGTTCTAAAGTTCTTATTAAGGGGTAGATTGCAATGACTACATTCCTGTTCCTCTCCATAATGTCTATTTGTCTTCGGACTTTGTTTCTGGATCTGTGACTTTAGGTATTAGGCCTTTTTGCCTTTTGAAGGGATTCACCTTCTTCTTGGAAACGACCTTGCTGTAGACAAGGTCATTACAAATCCACTTGTGACTGATAAACCTTGTTTAGATCAGGATCCAGAGCCAATTGAGCAGGAAATTCCTGATTATATCCTCCATGTGCTGTTACTCGAGCCATGTCAAAGAAAACTTCTGAGAATCAAAATATTCTCAAAAATGATGTCATAGATGTTTACTTAAATGACACCTTTCTCAGTCAGGTGTTTGATACGGATCATTCCGTTATCCCTCGTGGATTTGAAACTTCCAGTAAAACTTCTGCTGACCAAGGTCAGACATTTTCTAGATCAAATCTCATTGCAGAACAACACAAAGACCCAGATATTTTGTCTTTGTTTGACAGGGTAGATGATGAAGATGAAACTTCAGATAGCTCTGTTTCCTATTATACAAAATCTGGTATTCTCATGCGTAAATGGAGACCTCCAGATGTTTTGGTTGATGACGATTGGGCTATAAAACATCAAATTGTGGTTCCAAAGCCCTATCGTGCTGAAATATTGCGCCTGGCCCATGAAACATCCTGGGTTGGTCATTTGGGAGTACGGAAAATTATCATAAAATTCTAGTCACTTTTATTGGCCTAATCTCAGGCAGGATGTAACACATTTCTGTAAAACTTGTCACACATGTCAAATGGTAGGAAAGCCGAATCAGACCATTCCAAAGGCCCCTTTACAGCCAATTCCTGCATTTCAAGAACCATTTAGTAGGATTCTAATAGACTGTGTTGGGCCCCTACCAAAAATAAGATCAGGAAATGAGTATATGCTGACAATAATGTGTACATCAACTCGGTTCCTCGAAGCCATACCACTGAGAAATATAAAGACAAAGACTATAGTGAAAGCTTTAGTCAAATTTTTCACTTTATTCGACCTCCCTAAATGTGTCAAGTCCGATCACGGCTCCAACTTTATGTCTGGAATTTTTCAACAAGTAATGGATCAGCTAGGCATTAAACAGTATAGGTCATCCGCCTATCACCAGAAAGTCAGGGTGCTCTTGAGCAATTTCATCAAACTTTGAAAAATATGATTAGGACCTACAGTTTTGACACAGAGATGAAGGAATTAATTTTCTGCTGTTTGCTGTTAGAGATTCAATTCAAGAGTCTCTTGGTTTTAGCCATTTGAGCTTGTTTTTGGACATACAGTCCGTGGCCCACTTAAGCTTGTTAGAGAGAAATTCCTATCAGACGATGATGATTGTCTGAATATTTTGCAATATGTGTCAGATTTTCGTACAAAACTCTCTAAAGCATGTGAATTAGCCAGAGAAAATCTTGAGTCATCTCACCAGTCAATGAAAATCAAATATGATAAAAGCACCTCAAAACGGAAGTTTGAACTAGGTCAAAAGTTCTTGTTCTACTTCCGATTCCTGGCAAACCACTCCATGCTCGTTACTTTGGGCCATATCTAATTGATAAGAAATTGAGTGATTTAAATTACATCATAAAAACACCTGACAGGCGAAAACAAAAACAGTTATGCCACATAAATATGCTTAAGCCATATTTGGATAGGGATAATCCTACTATAACACAGCCTGTCAGTGCAGTCAGTTCAAAACATTATGAAGATAGTGATACTGAAACTGACTTGAGTGAAAATACTCTAAATTCAAAGCTGGGCTCAGTCAAGCTTCAAACTCAGAAATCCTGGAGAAGCTGGAGTTTACAAAGTTGGCACACCTCCAGCCAGAACAACAACAACAGGTGAAAGAACTGCTCCACGAATATAAACACCTGTTTCAAGATGTTCCAACGAGGACAAACGTCATCTATCACGACGTTGATGTTGGGGACAGTAAGCCTGTAAAACAACATCCATACAGACTGAATCCAACAAAAGCAAATATCTCTAGGAAGAAGTCAAATACCTGCTGGACAATGACTTTATTGAACCCAGTAAAAGTAACTGGAGTTCGCCGTGCATACTTGTTCCCAAATAAGATCACAGTTATCGTATGTGCACGGACTATAGGAAAGTCAACACTTTAACAAAGACAGACACTTTCCCAATCCCGAGGATTGATGACTGCATCGACCGAGTGGGAAAAGCCAAGTATGTGACGAAATTTGACCTACTGAAGGGATTTTGCAAGTCCCTCTGACGGATCGTGCTCATGAAATATCCGCCTTTGTTACACCAGACGGATTGTACCAGTACAAGTGATGCCATTCGGAATGAAAAATTCTCCGGCAACGTTCCAACGGATGATCAATGACGTCATATCCGGCAAGACGAATGTGCAGCTTACATTGACGACGTCGTCCTGTATAGTGATTCCTGGGAGGAAACACATCAAGCTCATGCGGAAGTTCTTTGAGAGACTGAGTAAAGCAATGTTGACTCACTTTGCCATTCAAATTAGCTGTAGATGCTAGTGATACGGTTGCTGGTGCTGTTTTATTGCAAGAGGATAGTCATGGTGTAGATCATTCTGTTTGCTATTTTTCATGCAAATTTAAAGATCCCAGAGAAACTACTCTACAATTGAAAAAGAGTGTTTATCTTTGATATTAGCTTTACAGCATTTTGAAGTTTATGTTACTTCTTCAAATCAGCCAATAGTGGTTTATATTGATCACAACCCTCTTTTTTTCTGCAAAAATTTGAAGACAAAATTCAGAGATTGCTAAGATGGAGTTTAATGTTACAGGAGTTGAATTTTGACATTAGACATATCAAAGGCAGAGACAATATAAATGCAGACTGTCTCTCTCGTATTTAGAGTTTATTGTCGTTCACACTTTTAAGATTACATTTGTAAAAGAAAGATTTTTCTTTGAAAAATTTTCTTTTTTTTAAGAGGGATGTGTAATGTAGGTCATTTTCCCCCACACTCATCATGACCTGAGTTCAAGTAGTCTAGAACATTCTCAGGTCACTGCCCTTAATGACCACACAACCTTGAATTTAATTAGTCATGTTCAGAATGTTCTGGAAATTTAATAAGTTGTGTAAGAGAGATAATTTAAGGCTATTGTAGGGGAGATTTTAAAACACAAACCGTGTAGTACTTGTTTTCAGAGTTTGTCATCTTTTTGTTGCAGTAGATGGTAAAATGCAGTGCAGGGGGAAAACCGGATATTCGGTTGCCTGGCGACAATTTCAGGTTAAAAATATGAGGAAATTTGTGGCAAAGATATCTATTGAACGAAAAGTCATACAACAACCGAATTTTTTCTGTAGCATTCAGATGTATATGTATTACAATATGAACCTAAATCTATGACTGTATAAGATGTCAATATAAATTAAATCATAGTCATCTCGGTAAGATTGAAAATTAATAAATTTCACAACTTTCCGTCAAGTTTCTACTATGACATGATTGGATGACCTTGTTTTTTGAGATTTATTTTGTAAAGTATTTAATTTCACATATGTTGGCTGATTTTCATTGCATTCCAACCATTCTTCAAGAGTTATTACTGCCACAAGAAACGAATGCAGTACAAAACACAATTGTTAGGAGTATTGGATTGAAATGTTTACAACATAAAGGTGATACTCATACTTCATGCAAAGTTTACGACCTCAAAATAGGGTATTGGACAAGTTTAAATTGTCAGTTAGAATTCTATTTACAAAAGCCTGGTTGTAATTGCTTTCTAAGTGAAAAATGAACTGTTAATTATCAAAAAAAACATTGATTTTATAATCAGCATGATAATGAAATTCATGTGAGATTCTTTACTTGTTATGTATATGGACACCATAACGTCTAATATGGTTTGTTTTCTGGTTTAATTGCTATACCTGAATGAAAATCTTCATATGCCTTACAGTAATATCCACACAAAATATAAAACAGAATCATTTGTTGCAAATTTCTTCCCGATTACTCATTGATCTGGCTTTTTTAGACTGCAATTAGTCTCAAACTCACAATTTCCACAATGCCATATTTTTACCTCTGAAAAAGCTGCTTCAATAAGCAAGCAAATGGTCACTACTTCATACATGATGTCATAACTCAACAAAGTTTTTAGGCAACCAAAATAGCGATTTACCTGTTTTGAATATATAATTAGACTAAATAAAATTTGACCAGGGGTCAGTGGGAAACACTGCATGAAACCCAATAATACTTACTGTATTAACATGGATTATTGCCTGTATTTTAGCTGAAGAGTGCATATACAGATGAATACAGTCAAGAATCCATTTTTTGTATTCAGCAAGCATGTATTCATGTGGATTCATGTGAATTCACGTGTATGATACTAAAATACAGGCAACTCATTAATGTGAATTTATCTGAATTATTGGGTTTTCATGCAGTGCAAAAAACGCGATTTTTCTCGATTTAGTTAATATTTTTTGAAGAATGATATAGCTTATTTGAAAGTATACATGTCGAGGGTGACAATGAAGGAAAAAAATAAAATTTGATTTTTTGAGCATTTTGACCGACATTAGCCCAGACGATGGCCTTAAGAACAGTAATTAGCATGTCAATAAAAGTTCTAGATTGTTCTTATATGCCTTTATGTAAGCACATGGGTATAAAAGGGACGTGCGCAGCTTCCAGTCAGACTTTTGGGATCGTGTCTCTTGTGTGTTACTTCAAGTCTTTGGAAACTCCAGCCGTAGTAATTTTCAAGACTTCTCAAGACCTTCACTGCCAACGCTGGATTTACTCTGTGGACTTTGTGCAACTTCAAGCCTGCAAGTCACAGGACTGTTCATTCATCCGACAGACTGTTACAACTCTAAGACTGGAGCTTTGCCGTCCCAGCTGAGATAAGTAATCTGTACACTTTTAAGCTTGTACTCTATCCCTGACTCAGCTATTAGTTTTATTTTCGTAATAAATTTTTGTTTAAACGGAAACTGCTGAGTTCACCCTTTGTTCGTTTTCTCTGCACGTAACAAGATGGAAATGCCGCCCTTCTCCAAACTTTGAAAAAAATCAGGGTTACAGACTTTGGAATGCTAACTCTTGTATAACAATGATGATGAGAAGATATTGTAGCTACACTACAGTTTTTGATTCGAGAACTCTCATCATGGACCGTGGTTGTATTTAACAATCGAGAGGGCTAGGGTGAGTCGAACTTTTTCTTATCTCCATGTAGCACTTGTGCTAAAATATGCGAATCCACAGGCCTTCGGCGAATCAATAAATGCGTTTTTCACCAAGCTTAAAGGTTGAAAGATGCATCCGTCACTTTGGGACGAGTTAGATAAATGCAGTCAAACCAAGCTGGAAATTACGAAGACAACGGTCGTACGGTGGAACTTTGCAACAAAGTTTCAATATCTCAACTGACGTACTTGAATGACAGACACAAGAAACGATGGCCAATAAAACGCATTCTCGTTGCATTTTGATAATAATGTATCAATCACAATGACACAGTAATTATGCCTCCTCCCGACAGAAGGGCCATGGCCTATTTTTAGCCCTGCTACAATACGTCTTAGTGCTGAAAAGGCCATGTTGGTGTCAGGCCGTCATGGCGACTTTTAAAATTTGCATACAAGTCTGAGAGTTAAACAGGTTGTTATAGGTCACTTAACTTTAGAGTCCCACTGTCGTCCATTATACCTGTTTCCTTGGCTTTTAAAGGTGTGCAAGTATACACATCAAAAGACTAGAAAATTCACTTCATGGGCAGAATCTTGTAATATAGCCTTTTCTTGTCTGGTTAAACGAAAAACAATACCCCTCATCTAAATATGCATGGGCTAAAAGCCACTGTCACTGGGCTACCAACTTCAGAAAATGGTAGCCCAAGTGGACTACCAGGGAAAAAAGTTAATTTCGAGCCCTGGGCAGTATGAAACATGAAACGCTTAACTTGTAATATTTTCCCCTTGTCTTGGCCTGCTGGGTTTAAAAAAATGTTTAAAGGTTAACAGGCACCATGTTCAATTTAGCCGTTGCTACCATGGAAAGGGGAGATCTAGCTAATCATAAAGTTTATGGCCAGGCCAGGTCACACAAAAAATAATGGACCACTACATGGTCATAATTTTACTTTAGTTAAACAATTAGAAATAATTTGTCTTCATTATTCTTCCTGGAATGAGGCAAAGAAATCAAAATAATTATTCTAAAATGAATATTATACGTCGTTAATTATAATATATAAAATAATAAGCACCAGTGAATTATGTTTTAAATAAAAAAACTGTGCGCTTCTGTTACTGTCTGTGATAAATAATAGTACATTGGGTGATAAGTGGAATCGGGTTAATAAAAATAATTTGAGATACTAGCAGAATTAATTTTAGCACATTAAATTAATTTGAAGGCATAAACATAATTCGATGCATAATGAGTTAGTACTGTACTATATAACACTTATTTGGGATTACTGCATGAAATAACATTATTTCTGGTCTATATAAATTAATTCTAACACACTAAATTTAACGGAGAACATATTTTGACCAGAATGGTCCGAATATACATTATCTTTACTATTCATCCAAGAATGAAGGCAAAGAAATCAAATTTATTAAAGAACAAATTTCTAATTTGTTACTTAAAAATCCATAAAAGTAAATAAAAAACAGTGAATTATGTTTTAACATAGACCCTCTCGAGGGTCTATGGTTTTAAATAAAAAAACTGTGGTTACCAAAATGGTTACCAAGGCAATATAAAACAAAAATGAACACGGACTTCATGCTGTTATAATACACTTAGGAGAGCATTTGCATAGTAACTGGGATTACTTTTATAGAATTTGGAAAAAAATTGAAATTTTAAAATGCAAATAGGTTACTATTTAAACACAGGGCAGTTAAAATTGCATATATTTTGTCTTTCTAGCCCAAAGTAACTATTTTGTATAATATTTACGTTGATTACTGGATTTTTACACTGGATATTTGGTCTTTCTAACCCAAAATATCCCTTTGATATTACACATTCTGTTGATGACTGGATTTTTGGTGGAATCTTAAAAAAACTGTTAATTTTTACTCCGTAATGGTTTACCATGGAAACATCTCACATTAAAATGAGTGTGATACTTTTTGGTGTGCTAACCAGAAAAAC
This sequence comes from Ptychodera flava, assembly GCF_041260155.1. Taxonomy (NCBI): domain Eukaryota; kingdom Metazoa; phylum Hemichordata; class Enteropneusta; family Ptychoderidae; genus Ptychodera; species Ptychodera flava. The sequence continues at coordinate 52,403 of NW_027248421.1, forward strand.
CCAGTATGATCAAATTTTTACACCAATCAATTGTTCTTAAATAGGAATTAGGGAAAAGTAACATTTTCAATCCCAAAATAGTTACCTTGGCAACTCAAACATTAAAATAAGTCTGGTTTTTTGTGTTCTTCTTACCTGAACTCCCCCACTAGATAATTTTCATATCAATCAAAGTAACTTTTCATGGGATATTAGAAAACTGGAATTTTCAACCCCTAAAACGGTTACCATGGAAACATGGGGCAGTGAAATCGATATCATATTTTGTCTTTTCGATCCAAAATACCCTTATGGTGAAAATTGACACGGAAATTGAAACTATTATTATTCGCGTTATTTTTTTATATAATACTTATCTTAATTATTATTATTATTATTATTATTATTATTATTATTATTATTATTATTATTCAAAAAGACCAATTTTAAGAGTTTAAATTAAAGTCAATATTTGACAGATGTTTGGTAGCGCATTTGCCTGATGCTGCAATATACAGCGTTGTTTGTAAGGGTTCTTGTGCAGTTTAGGTATCAGATACAACATAGGCAGTTTTTTGTCCTTCTCTTTCAAAGGAATGCCTAATCATTGAGCACAGATGAATGGTTTGAAAAAATGTCTTCGTCAGTGGGAGGGAAAGAGTGTAGGTTGCATTACTCTTATCTAAATGAAGGTTTAATTCAACTATATACACTGGATATAATAATTCCTACAGACAAAGATAATGTGTTTGAAGCTTTGTCTGCAGGAACTACAACATATTCGTTGTGAAAAGCATCTACGCATGCTTTGACAGATGGTCATCAAATACTGATAAAGTATTTACATCTCTACTGTGAGAACAGAATTGTGAAATACGTGATTTTAATTTATCTCTGATTTTGCTTAGCCAGTCAAAGAGGCATTCCATATCAACTTACTCAACAGCAGCCCACTGTCTTGCACATTTTCAGCCGCATCTATGATAATTCTGAAATCAAATTTCCAAGTAATATTTTGTGGCTCTCGAAATTTTGGGCCATATTGAAAGCAGTGTTTCATGCCTCTAGCTACGATCTATGGCAACACGAGTATGGTGGTGCAGTTATTTCCGTTGGCCTATTATTGCGTATCATGAATAAGACTTTTTGTCTCTTCCATTGTCTCTCCATAATTTTGTGGAGGGACTGTGTCTCTTCTCAGGTCAAAACACACACAAAAATACCAAATGAAAGGGTGAATCAGAGAGATTGCCCACCGAGGGATATTAACGTACACACCAAACGAAGTTTGACGAGTAAACTTTAGCTCAATTTTAGCTTGCACTTACAGTTTAAGTGAAAATAGCCGGAAAGTGGTATATTTACACATCAATCAAATGATGGTAACTTCTACCTGTCTACAGCCTGTATCATTACAGTTATGAAAATTGCAAGTAATGTGCAGTGCGGTGTGTATACTGACTCAGACTACACTGAACTGATCATGGATTGGAAACCTTGTCGGCTAACTCAGTTGCAATGACTTACCTCGCAGCGAAATGGTCACATCGTAATCTTCCTGTTTGCATACATGTTTATTTCCTGTTTATCTCCCAGCCTTCGCATGCTCTCATTCATCTGATTCACTTAGTGTTCCTTGCTCATTAGAAATTATAATGAAGGTCGGCTCACATGCAAGTTGAGGTTCACATCGTAAGTGTGTTAATGTAAAAAAAAATATCTTCCAAATGTAGACTTCATGATTGGTAATTTTAACATTCCCGATCATCAACAATACATTTGTAAAATTACTCACGATAGACCATGATTTCACGAGCCAGCATAATCATAGTCAGCCCTCTGTCTCTGCTTGGGGAATCAGGCATGATAATCCTACAATGGATGAAGGTCATGGAAGCAAGAGTTCACGGAGAGAGCACGCATTTTACTACACATATCTGACACAGTGTGCAGTCCGTCATGTTTCATACATTCCCAAACTATTCTCTTACTATGATTGATACGGTGTTCGATTGAACGCCGTCTGAAATATTCTCTAACATGGTTTGAGATGGTGTTCAATTCATGCTATCGAAAATATTCTTTTAGATGGTATACAATTGAACACCGTCTCAAACCATGTAAGAGAATGTTTGAGATGGTGCAATTAAACACCGTATCAAGTATCGTTACAAAATGTTTGAGACGGTATTCAATTGAACACCGTCTCAAACATTCTTTGAGGCGATGTTCAATTGAAAACCGTCTCAAGCTTGGTTTGAAATGGTCTCATTTGAACACCACCAAAAACCCAGTTTGAGACAATGTTCAATTGTACACCATCTCAAATCTAGTTACAGAATGTTTGAAATGGTGTTTAATTGAAAACATCTCAAATACTCTTTGAGATGGTGATTAATTGAACGGCATATCAAACTTGGTTTGAGATGGCGTTCAAGTGAACACGGTGAACACAATCTCAAACCTGTACACTTGAACTTGATGTGCATGTATCCGGGTCTGCGGGTAGGGTAAGTTCTATAGGTGGCTTAGGAGCCTCGGTACACATGTGAGAAGGCTCAGGGGGCGGTTCCCCCGGTGGCTTTCATGACAGCGTGGCTGAACACTGTCATAAGGCATGTTGCTGGCGCTCAGAGGGATGGCATGATCATTTACCTGGTGGTCCTCTGAGTAACGGTCCATGTAGGTTGTATCAGGGCAGCAGGTGACTTAGCTTTTAACTTTATAACATTCGCTGTGTTTGACTTTGTAGGAAGACGCTCTCAGTTGCGATCCTGCAAACTTTTTGATGAAGCACCATTCTCCATCAATGCTGATAACCAAGTATCTGCTTCTTGCTTGCGACTTATTCTGGTCACCATGGAGGTAAACCAAGTCCCCGACGTCTATAGTCTCGTGAGGAAATTTCTAATCATGTCCTTTTGCTTTTTGACTGTGGTGTGGTTGACTAAGCGTTGGTTCTGCTATTGAATTATGATCCTGCAGTCCACGAGCGGTATCTGATTATTAGTAAATTGATCGCGCTGTGTCCTAATTTCGCCAGCGGAAAGGCCTCTGCTCCTTATACGTGAGTTAAAGCGAGAGGTGGCAATACTCAAAATGAGTGGAGTGACTGGACCACCAGAGGGCTCTTGACGTAGAAGCTCTTCCTCAAATTCATACACTGCCTTCTCAGTCACCGGGTTCTTGTTTTGGTTTTTGGTCCATCCTTGTTCTAGGCCAATACGGAATTTGTGTAGCGTGCCATCAGAAGTCAGAGCCTGGAAACCAGGTGCTGGATCGACACGAATAACGGCATTAGGGCCATCTAGTTAGCGTAGCTCCATGGTGAGACTTGCGAGGGCGTCACGTAAGGTTGAGTGCTTCTCATCGTCAATGATGCATGTGGACGTGAAAGAGGTGGTGGTTTCGCGCAGTATAAAGATGAGTTGGCGGTTGCAGTTTGAGGACATCTGCTAGCGAACGAGGTGCCTACACATTCTGGAACATTGTCAGTTGACTGTTGGAGAATATTTCCTGGCAACTTCTTCAATGATGCACAGATATGGCACGATTCGTATACGTGGTCAATGTGTTTCTCCAAGTCAAGCGCATAAAAATGACGCTTCATGACCAGTTGAGCTGGTGTTTTGATGGGTGATCTAGTTTGATGTGTATGGCAGCAAGAAGGCACATCAAGTACAGCACGTGGGACAACAATCAATTCTGATGTATGACGGAAGGTTCGTGGTGTTTGACTGCAAGCAGACCATCGTTTGCGATCATAGTAGTATGAGATACCGTTAAATATCCTTGACATTTGTAGTCTTCTTGGAGGGTCTAGTTTCCCTGTTTAAGGTGGGCATGTACACGGCGTAGATCAGGACACTCTAACTGGATATTGATCCAAGCTATCCTGCTGGCAAAGGGTAGTCGTACTTTGCCGCTGATGATGTCAGAAATGGATAGCGATCTGACCACTGAATCTTCTGTACGCTGTATGAATGTGCATATTTGGCAACGAGGCTCACTGCAAGTAGGCGCGTTGCGGCTTGCGAAGTCGGATGGAATATTGGCAGAGCCGAAAAGGTGGCAAACAGTGACTTGATATCTGCTTACAATGGATAGGAATGACGTGACACGTAGACTTGCTGAAAATTCACCACAGCATAGCTTGTCAATGGCTTGGACACAGGGTCTATTATCTGTGAGAACACAAGCTCGGTGGGTAGACTGTATGATGAACGGACTGAAGTGTTTGACAGCAGCTGCAATGCATAGCACTTCCACTTCACATGACAGCCATGACACTCGATGTTTACGAAGTTTGGCACTAAAGAAGCCAGCCAGCAATGGTTTGTGATCTCGTGTAACATATAATGTTGCACCTAATCCAAGCTTGGTGGTGGATCCATCAGTGACAATCCAAAGTCTATCTGATGGGCGAGGGAGGACGATTGTCTTGTTGTGACTGAGGGACTGTTGTGCTGAGAGGAACTTCTCACGAAGGTTTTCATCCCACCCTATCTTCTCATGAGATAGTTGGCCCGCTATAGCAGATTCTGAAGGTGCCAAGAGATGGGAGGTGTGTTGTACCACGCGACCAAGTACATTAAAGGCACCAATAAAGGACTGTTAGCTACGTACTGTTTCAGGTACTGGACATGAGGCTAAGGCTGCAACACGGTGAGGGCTTGCTGTGAGTTTGCCTTCTGACCATATCCATCCCAGGATGGTTGTAGATCGTGGACAGATAACAGTTTTCTTGGCAGATAGTTTCAGGTTACACTTTGAAAGCTCCCTCAAGACGCTTTCCAGTTTTGGAGTAGCTCTAGGGGTGAGTTTCCGCCACAATATAGGTCATCAGCGATCTTGGCAACTGTGCCCTGTTGAATATAGCAATATTTCATTGAGGACTTTGTGAGAGGTATTTGATAAAATGCACTGGTTAAGTCAGTGGTTGTAATATATTTCCAGCAGGCGATAGTGCGAAGGGTAGAGTCGACATCAGGCATAAGTGATGGCTGAGGCTTACTGTATCTGCCGACATCAGCAAATGCTGTGACAAGTCGAAATCCCCCTTGTGACTCTTCACCAGGAATAATGGATTTAAGTATTCAGCTGTTACTCCTATTTCTTCTGGGCGACGGAAAACTCCTGCATTCCCAAGTTCATCAAACTTCTGTGGTAATTCTACGAGCTTGTCTCCTGCGTATTGGGGAACATGACCTTTGCACTGTGGAGGCTCGACCGGCCCCATGTTGACTGATGCTTCAAAGGAACCCTTTGCACCATTGTATCCAGTGAACGTTGGCTCAAATACTTCATCATAATAATGTAGTAAATTTTGAAATAGTGACCTGTTTTCATCCAATAAGATGGAATCCTGGTCCAGTGTATGTTTGAGGAGTGATGAACCGTAGCTAAAGGACGTACTGGTGTGATATAGGGTAAATAGGTATCTGTGTCAGCTGTCTATGGGGATGTAGGATGGCTGAGTTGACAAAGATGGTCATTCTTTTGAATCACACGTGGTATGGTCGATTCATTGCAGAGGCGTACTTTGCCTGCAACTGAGTCAATTATTGTAGGTGGAGGCCATGACTTTGACAGTTTAAGATGGCGGTTGCTGGCTGAAGTGAAACGTTGCTCAATGGCAAATGTGATGTCCTTGTCAATTTCTGGAGGCAAAGATAATTCAATGAAATCTCCTGGCCATAATATAGTGGTAGCGGGTGGTGACCTACCATGAAGGAATGTGTGCGACGAACAGTATATGAGATAGAGTGAGATGGTGAGGACCCATACTGTATGACATCTATCCCCTGTATGACGATTTGTTGTTTTGCGGGGCAATGGAGATGTCATTTGAGGTCATAAATGGCATACCAGCTAGAATATCTACGTCAAGTTCTTCGACAACAAGTGCATCAAGAGTGAGGTCAGTGTTGTTACGGGTACTGTAATGTGGGTCTCGCCTTTCACCTGAAGAGGGGTTTGCCCATCAGCTTGAAGGGCCCGTTGAGTGCTTGTCTTGATCATGGCGCCGATATACTTGGCAACAGATAATTTGATCATGTTGGTTTCAGCGCCTGAGTCCAGTGTCAAACTGAATGGGTGTGCCCATAAAATGCTTTAAAGAATGGCGACTTCTTGGTATTGACACAACAGGTGCGAACTGGATTGTCCGTTGTGAGAGTCATGGAGTCGAAATGCTCTTGCATGTCATCTTGCAAATCGCCAAGATAATCGTCATCTAGACATGTGGTTTGACGGGCTTTAGTGATATACTGCCGGTCCTCAGCAGGTAGGTATTTACAAGCGCTAAGAAAGTGATTGTAACTCTGTCTGCCAGCCTGTTTACACAGTGGGCAAGTTTTGGCACGTTGTTTGCGATTTTGTGCTGACCGTATTTGTGCTGACCGTAATACCTTTGCGTCGGAGGACGAATGCACTTCGTCCAGCAGTGTGTCTAAGGCTTGGGAAATTTCCGGTTTGAGTGATGCAAGTGTTTTGACCTTAATTCAGTTTCATAACGGTGCTTTACTAATCTAGGTAGGCCAGGGTGTAGTAATCGTAACCATGTGAGAACTATGAGGTTTTCTAGAGCGGGTGTCATTTCCTCGTCAAAGTCTGGTCGCTGACCGAAATGTGTGATATCGTCATCTTTGATGAGTAAGTTGTCTTCAATGAAGGAAACAAGCCGTTGATAAAGGTCTTCAGGGCATTCGTCTGGTTCTAACAAAATGTCATTGAAGTCTAAAAAGTGGGCGCCTGAAGATTGGAATCCGTAGTGGAGGCGGATAGCTTGCAAATAGCTGACACGGAGGTGGAATTTCCGATTATGGTATTGCGTGAAATGACGGGACAGTAGTTGGCGATTTGGCCCAACATCAGCTCTAAGTGTGTGACTTTCTGGTGCGCTGTACGCCTTTTTTGCTTCCGGTACATTCTCTTCGTCATCAACAAACCCGCTCAAAGGGGTAGTCTTAGTTTTCTTACCCCATTGGCATCTATTCTCGAGGAAGGAGGCGAAGTTTGCGTCTAATGAAAGGATGTACTGAAGATTTTGGCGCCAAGCCTCAAAGGAAGTGATGGTTTCATGCTTAGTCAGAGACCATTGCTTTGGCGCTCGTGCGCTGGCCATGGTTTCTATGTCGAAAGACTATACACTGAGGTCACTGAGAAAAGGTGATCTTCCTACCGCTATAGGCAAAGCAAGTCCACCCGTGGATGATTTGACGTGCTGTTGAGACCAATGGAAGTTTTTGATGCGATGAGGTTCGTCTCGTCGCTGCCACCACGCCAGTAAGTAGACAAACACAGATGAACGGTAGAAACATGGTTTAATAGCCGAACGACAATATGGCCTAAGAGCGCAGCCGAGGTACCCATGATGCAATGCTACATAAATACAAACAGGCCTACTGGCGAAACCATAAACTCAAACTTTTGATTACCAAATTTTAAAAAAAATTTAAGTCAATTACAGCAAAACTAAGAAATTTATCATGAAATATCAGAAAAACTCAAGGTCTGAAAATCCCAAATTACATCAGAAGGTGTTCAATGCTGATCAACATGTTTTGCCCTAAAATTCATTATTTTTGGGGTTAGACTTCGAATTGTCAGCAGGCAATATCAAGGATGCGTTCAGCTTTATGATATAAAAACATCGCATCAGATCCCGTCGCATTGTAACTTGTACAGCTTCCTACGGTAATTGGTGTAGCCACATTCCCTTGTTTTACTTCAGATTCTATTGATGTGTCCATGTATTCGTCGGAAACACCAGGTTCAAAATCCTGGAGTTTGGAGCCGCTGAATTCTGGTTCTATTTATAAGCTTGAAGGCCTGATGTATCCAGCACCTCAATAAAAAAATAATCGCAATCATACCAATCTATAGTCCAATAACACTAGGTCAGAATTCGTAAGACAATAGTTGTAAACATAGACACAAAACAGCACAGAACAGACTGTAAATAGACGGTACACAAACAAAGTCAAATTCATGAAAGAAAAAGATATGGACCTCTGACCAAAAGACCAAGGTCTGGTCTGGTCTTGTCTACCGTACAAACGTACGGTAGACCAGACCTCCCAGCAATTCACCATAACATCCTCAACCAAACGCTGAAGAACTTTACGTCATCAAAGGTGAGGTCTCTCTGAGGAATTCTGATAGGTTGTGCTTCTATACCGCAAACATGGCGACATATAGAACAGTTAATAAAACATTAATTTATAGGATGATATTATAAACCGTCATCATAAACGTTACAAAAATAATCTTATTCAACTTTTAAAGGCAGGGTGATATATGGGTGGACTATCCCTTTAAAGAATTGGCAGACGATTGAAGACAGACATCCAGTTGTCACCATTTCATCACTATCAATATTCGTACATTGAAGCATTAACTTCAGTTGAGGATTTTATATTTTTAGTCCGCATGTAGTCCATCGAGTTTTTATATTGGTCGACGGTGTTTAAACTCAGTTGCGTGCAATTTTGGTAACACAAGAATGTCTTTCTCAAGATTGAATGCTTTGTACGACCGCGCTCAATACCAAAGCCCAACTTGGTCTGCAGTTGATGATTTCTGTCACGTACACCGACGGTGACAAGGCTTCATTTCATTTAATTAAGCGATTGATTAAAGAAGTTTTTGACCGAAATATCTAAAACAACTCAACTTTTAACGGTCCGATTACAAGTTGAAACATTTGAATTTTATATATGATTTGTTGCCATATAGCAGAGGAAACAAGATAAGATATCTAAATATGGCCTCAGAAGCTTTATTCTGTACTGTCAAAATATAAGCAAATAGTGTATCTCAGAAGTAAAACGTTATAATGAGGATATTGTCTTGAAGTTTGTGAAAAAAAAACATTCTTATCCATCGAAATTCCAAGACAGTCTTACGATTGTGTCAAGACATTTAAAAAATTACAACACACTGACAGTACTTTTTATGATGTTTAATCACGCTAATCGTTACAAATCTCTATATTAATATATTAAATTCAATTTTACAACCAATAACATTCTATTCTGAAATTATTTCAACAATGCAACATTCTGTTTGGAATTCAATTGTACAACTCAACATTTTATTCTAAATTCAAAGTTAAAAAAAGTACAATCTATCTTGAATTAAAATCTAACATTTCTCTCAACTTTCTGTATTATTATCCTATATTCAAATCGACTTTGTGTGCCTCTTTATACACTGTTTTTTATTTCTATACTCGACCTGCTACTTTGACTTTTCAAAATTCAACATAATTACTTTCCATTTCATTCTTCTATATGTCAATTTACAATTAAGATAACAAATTTACATTCTGCTTTTCAAAATACCATGCTCAATTTGTTATAAAGTTGAATCTGATGGCTGCATTTGCGTGAGACAAAGTCATCTTAGACAATTAGGATTTCACAGAATTCGAATTCTCATTTTCTCGATGTAGGGTTGAATTTTCATAACTTTCAACTAAGACTTCAGCCGCACATCTGACTCATAACTCAATAGATCTTCTAAAGACGGGTTTTTGTTTTGCTTCGACGCGGAACAAAGCGTGAATATTGCACTTAAAGTTCCATTAGCTGTATCTTCTTGCGATTTTTCCGTTAGTTTTGATTGAAATAATCACTGGCTCATGTTGAATAGCCTGTCAAAATAACAGAGAATCGCATATTATTCGGAAACATTACGTGCCCTTCAACTAAATAACATGTGATTTTACAACGAAATTTTCAATTTTTGTCCGGACAGAAATACAAACTCTGTTGACACGCGGATTGCAACGTAGGCATTCTTCTGCACCTGCGCGAGCCATTTACAATAAGTTCAAAATATATATTGCTTATGCCCGGCACTTACGTCGTAGTCCATTGTCCGAGCACGTTGCGTAGCCAGATGTCTGGCAATCCACGACACAATGTTGTTTTGATCCCGAAATAAACGTGAACTTGTACATCTGCGTGATCGCGGCGTTCACCATATCTGCATTCTCCCCAGCACGCTGAGCATGCAGAAGTCAACAAACGAGCTCGGAAGGGCAACACGTTTGAACAAAATAAGCTGTTTTATGTGGCTATAACATCACTAATCACTTGTTGTTTCTTCGTAAAACAACATTTTGCAACAAATATGAGCCTCCAATATGGAATTTTCCGAGGTAAAAAATGGTCAAAGTTACAAATAATGGCCCTTTAAACGGTACAATGGTCGGTACAAAAAGTCTACGTTTTAGTCAAAGGTTTCTTTCAACCCTTCACCGATACAGGCCACTCCAACATGAAAAGTGAAGTCTGAAAAAAATCTAACAGCTTCCTGTGTGACTATGGTTTTCAGATTCAGCCTTAATGACAAGTGTAGCATGACATTTCGGGAAAAAGAATTGAAATTTGCTATCTTTTATGGTAAAATGAAATTTAGAAGAGTAACAAGGAGAGTGGTAATGTTGAATTATGTTATATGATGTTTAATTGTGAAGCTGTGAAGTGATGATGTGGCAGGGCGAGTATCGACCGTAAACCAGAATGTAAAAAGAAACAGAAAGGCTAGTCATAAAATGAATGCAGAATATAAACAGAAGTCGAGAGAAATGTTGAGTTCGGAAACCGATTTAATATAGTAAAATAGAAAGCGGTGATTTTGCATGAGTGAACGCTATTATTCGTCATTTTAATCGTTCTCTGCGAAACAGTAGATATCTTTTTACTAATAATTTGCTCCAAAACTGTAACTTACTAATAAGCAAAGTAATTGCTAGTTTTTGTTCAAAAAGCATGATTATACATGTTTGCGTATGACTAGAGACATCTTGTTTTGACGGCTAAGCAGGAAAGTATAAAGAATGTCATTTTACAAACGAATTATTTCAAAACAAAGGCATGCATTTGAAAGATATAAAAACGTTTAAGATTATGCGGACATTCATGTACTTAAGCAATAATTAACTATATGATTTTAAATGCTTGGAGAGAATCTCTAGCATCATAACAACTTTGACATTGATTCATAAGATATTTTAACAAAATGAGAAAATTGATAACAAAATTTGAATATAAACATTTGCATGTGAAAACAGTCATCCTCTGGGAGTTACATTTTGAAATCTTGAACTAGTATATTTAAAATAAGAATTAAAAACAATAATCACTTGAGGATGGTTTAATCATCCAAGCTTACATGAAGCCATACCCTCGAAAACAAATTTTGCAAATGACTTGTTTTCATTTTGTGCTTTTAAATCTTGCTTCCAGTGCATCCTCCAAGTACTTCTTCATCGGTCCGGTCAAACGGATCCTTTTTATAGCGTCGCTCCAGACTATATTTAAAGACAATGATGTACGTATTCCTGCGCTGTCCAGTTCAAGCCGAATTTTGTCGGTTTTCTCTGCCTGTTGATAAATGGATATGTGTAAAAGACATTACTTAAACACAAATTAAGTTTTCCACTTCAAAGGGCTCTTTAATGTAGAGATAATGACATTAAACGGCATAGAATAATAGGATTATTAAAATGCGTGCTTCAAAATGAAACACATTGCTTTCAGCTGAAGACACCGGAAAATTCATAGAAAAAGCTTAGCATCCAAACATTTGTCAAAATGTAAATACGTCATATCATTGGGGTTATCTAGTTTCGATTCAAAAACAAACATATCGTCACTATAGGAAAGATAGATTTAAGAACAAAACTAATAAAATCGCTGGTTAGCAAAAGATCGTTTTTATCATTATGGTCTGGGATTGGGTCGGCAGAATGCAACTGGGGATTATCTGAAATTAGACACGTCCAAAAAGCAAAGAGGGGATCACTTGCCTTTCAAACGCTTTGTTTCAATATTATAAATTGCTCCAAGATATATAGATTTTGCCTTGAGCATATTCTTTTTATGAACTCAGTTCATTCTTGTCAATACCAACATTTGTTTCAGTCTAATTATTGTCTTCGCAAGTCTATACTGCTGATTTACAAGAGCTTTTACCAGCTGAGTGGTATTGGCAGGTTTTGGTATGCTGTGGCTTAAGCTAGATGAAAGCTATGTGACTTTGCTATGCGTATAAATTGTACGTTGATCAATATATAAATATAAAAAATATCATACGTATCACAACTTTAGTGAATTGTACTCAATGTTTCCTCTATATCAAATGGAGATCAAATTAGCGCTGTCGATATCGGCAAGAAATTTCTTCAACTTGTTGACAGACTCTTTACCAAGGGGTCTAAGCTTAATAAGATCTTCCGAAGAAACACAATGAAAGTGAGTTACAACTGTATAAAATAGACATCAAATCAGGTCCAATAATCATTATCATTCAAGGTAACTATGAAATTTATCAGGTCCAAGGAATACATCGAAAATGACAAAGACAATGGGGTCATTTTGAACCAGGAAATAGTGGTGGTACCAGATGTCTGGAATTGGTAAGCATACCCTGCCAGCAAGCTGCACCCGTAAAGATTGACCCAAAGCGACAAATCCATTGTTAATTCACCAAATCCATTTGGTGAATTCAGCAAATTACTTTTGCGAGTCAAAATTTGTTATGCTGTCACTCATCATTCGAGAAACAGACTTCATATTTTGATACATCTCCGTATCTACCGTAGAACTACATGGCTAGTATAATCAACTCGCATAACAGAGTTATCGCTAGAGACAACATAAAGATCACCAGCTCATTGTATTTGCCGGGACAAGTCTATCAACGGGAGACAACACGATTGAGGTTATCATCGGTGGCTCTGATAACACCTTCAAGACGCTTTGCTAATCACATGCAATCCTTCTGTAACGAAAGGTATCGGAACTGCATGGAGCTATCCGAGTTTGTCCGATCCTTAACAAAGAACCAGTCTTTGACATCTCATGGTCAATTATTGGCAAAGCATCTAGTTACTCTCACAAAAGCAAGCGATGTGATCTTTGTATATCAGAAAAGCTACATATTATCAATACTGACAAATTTACGCTGTTAAAACAAACGCTCTGAGTTAGTTTCAAAATGTCCCCACCAAACCAAATATTGTTTATCAAATTGAAACAACACCTACAAGTAGAATGATATGTCCAGATCACATTTGACACTGTTGGGCTAAGAATCATTTCACATCTTGTGTCTGAAGATTGTAGGAGACATGAAACTTAAGGAAGCAATATCATTACTTTGTACTTGAGTAATACACTTATAGAGTTACACACATGAGTTAATTTATAGACACATTCTAGCCACTTGACGTATGATTAAAACATAGGGCCAAAGTCCCTGAAGCTACTATAGACATGGATACAAAATTAAGTATTTCCTGACTGTATGAAATTATCTCACTTAGGTCATCCTAGGGACTTGTAAACCAAATATTAAAGCTGTCTGATCAGCGGTTTTGAAAGAACAAGCAACTCAACAGTTGACAGAGCTCTGCTGTGTTATGTAGAGAATAACCTTTTGTGACACATGTACTGATGAAGAAGGTGGATATCTTTGATTAACATTGTAAGTGAGTTCTGTTGAATAAGTTGAGACTGTACATACTCAGAGAAAGCACACTGAAGAGACAAATGTTTGAAACTTAAGAAGTTCAAGGTCATCAAAAGCATTATAAGGAATCATGTAACTTTCATTGCACTGTTTACACAGATTGCATAATTGCTATAAATAGCACATGAGGAATCTTACAGCCCAGCTTTACCATAAAAACCCTATCACTTTGACCACTCTTTTAATTGACCACTCTATTTTTTTCCTCAAAAGTAATTTTATTTATCCTTACCAAGTCAACCATAAATGGAAATTAGAACACTCTCTATCTCTATCTCTATTGACTATTTTGAGCAATTTCTTTTAGATAACATACAGGGCACAATAAATGACAGTTCAGAATATGTCAAAGTTGGGATTCAGGAAAGTTGCCTTTACATGTTTTAATCCTCCAAGATGGTAAGCATTTCACTATGAACTGTCAAAAAAAGTTGAACATTCTGATAATTCTACACTAAAATTATTTTGGCTTTGATGATTTCCTAATTAATTCAATTATTTAAAATCATATTATTTTTTTCTGGGTGAATTGATAGGGTTTACACAGTACAAGAATTACATACAATGTACCGGTAAGTCAAATTTTGACCAAAAATGACAAAAAAATTCCTTAAAAATACACATTTGCATATTTCATCACAATTTGAACAAATCTAAGTTGGGTTACCCCTAGGGACCTGTATACCAAATAACAAAGCTGTCTGACCAGCGGTTATGAAGAAGATTTTTTACCAAAAACACCTTTTTGGGCATTAATTTGCCTATTTTCAACAATATCAAAAAATTGAAAAAAATAGTTTCTCAAAATCATATTTTTCATCTACACAACAAATATCAAATCAGTAAGTACAGCGGTTCTCAAGATATTTGAGTGGACGGACGCCTCACATACATACATACATACATACATACATACATACATACATACATACATACATACATACATACATACATACATACATACATAGATACATAGATACATACATACATACATACATACATACATACATACATACATACATACATACATACATACATACATAAATGGATACATAGATGGATACATAGATGGATACATACATACATACATACATACATACTGACGACGGACGCCGGAAGGATACCCATCCCAATAGCTACTATAGACTATAGTCTACAGTAGCTAAAAACGGATGTATATGAAATGAGTTAAAACATGTAACATGACATACCGGTAATGACAGTTTGGTCTGTAATTGTTGAAACATAGCCTCTAAAGTTTCACCTGTTGATAAAGGAAAGTATTTTTAATATCGCCTTACTTCTATGAAATCTAAACAACAGAAAAAGACTACATGTCAAGTATCGAGATCTTTTCGAAGTATTCGAGTTATATACTAGTATATCCAATATGGTGTTTTCAATCAGATCCAAACTCACTACATACGGCATCCAGTCACCAAGTGGAGAGGCGACATTGAGAACCACTAAGCCAAACACCAACTCTCAAAAATGACTGTTTAGTAGTTGTTACATTTTTCTGAATGCGTCCCTTTTAGGAGTTTACATTCCAACTTTTCCCAACACAGATACTGAACAGGTTGGACCAGTCACAACTAACGCTTCTTTTGTTCTCAAAGTTTAATGTTACAATAAAGGATGACCATAATAAGTTGCCTAGCTTATACTGGATACCAAAGCTCCACAAAGCACCTCACAAAGCTAGGTTTATCGCAGGATCTTCAAAATGTTCAACTACAGAGTTATCGAAGATACTGACCTCTGTTCTGTTTCTTTGTACTGTTAAACGGGGACTTCAATCATACTGTGATGTTGTCTTTTCTCGGAGTGGTATAAATCAAATGTGGATATTAAAAAATTCGAAGGAACTCTTGGAAAATTTGAAATCAAGATCTGTTTCAAAAATAACATCTATTAAAACTTTCGATTTTTCCACATTGTATACCACAATACCACATGATAAATTGAAAGAACGCTTGAAAAACATCATCAGCCAAGCATTTTTCTACAAAAACGGTTCACGCCGTTACAAATATGTAGTATTTGGGTATAATTCTACATATTTTGTTAAAAATACTACTAATGCTAAAGTGTTTTTATACCGAGAAAGACATTATCAGTATGCTTGATTTCCTCATCGACAACATATTTGTAGAATTTGGAGGGCACATTTTCCAACAGTGTATAGGAATTCCTATGGGCACTAACTGTGCTCCCTTGCTTGCAGACTTATTTCTGTTCTCATACGAGGCAAAATTTATCCAGAACTTAATTAAACAGAAAAAGGTCTCTGTAGCTCGAACTTTCAATCTAACATATAGATACATAGACGATGTTATTTCTATGAATAACTCTGAATTCAGTAAATATCTCGCTATGATTATCCTCCAGAATTGGAGATTAAGAAACTACAGAAACGGCCTTTTCTGCTTCATATCTGGACATTTTACTTGAATTTGACTCTAATGGTCACCTTTCTACTAGGCTATATGACAAGAGAGATGATTTCAACTTTCGTATCATCAATTTTCCACATCTCATAAGTAATATTCCACTCTCACCAGCTTATGGGGTATACATTTCCCGGCTTATTCGATATGGTAGAGCATGCAGTTCATGGTGATTTTGTAGAGAGACATGGCCATCTCTCTTACAAACTTTTAAATCAAGGTTACACCAGAGCAAGACTTGTCTCTACATTCAAACGCTGTTTTGGCAGGTATCGCAAGCTGGTAGATAAATACAATATCTCTCTTCGACAAATGATCACTGATGGCATCGGTGACATTGGGCCTTAGTTAGTGACCACTACCTATCTGACTTATAGATTGACATATGGAGGTGCCACATGTGGGGCAGGATGCCCTTACTATTTTCGAAACACCTGACATCACTTCTTGGTCTTCTGGCCAGAGGTCCATATACCTTTCTTTCATGAATGTGACTTTGTTTGTGTACCGTCTATTTACTGTCTGTTCTGTGCTGTTTTGTGTCTATGTTTACAACTATTGTCTTCCGAATTCCGACCTACTGTCATTGGATTATGGATTGGTATGATTGCGATTATCTTATCTCGTCAATATATCTATCGTGCACTTTAAGCACCTTTTTTGGTTCTTTAACCAAATAGGCAAAAATAAAATGTCTGGCCATGTGTGATCGCCTCTTTAATAGTGAATTTAAAATTCGAGTAGTCTAGTCTTCTGGTGTACTTCAGAATAAGCACGATGATAATGTAGGAAAGTTAAGGTTAGGAACTGGACACAAATTATAGGGGGCTGGGCCGGTGTTTTTTTGGGGTGAGTCGCCATTTTTCTCGCAAGTATTTTTGGAGGGTCATAAAATTTTGCGCAAGTCTATAGGGGAGGGTCACCTTTTTCATGCATCAAAGCTGAAATTGCATGTGCACATATTGAAGAATATGGAATACTGAAAAAGAAAAAACTTCCTGGCACTTCATTTTCTGCCATTTCAATTTCGGCGCGCCCTTCGGATGCAAGTTTAAGGGTATAATAAACAATGTATTGATGATCCAAGCAGCCACATTGATTTAAGTTGTCATGATTTATACTTATTCAATCCTCTATTGTGCATAATTGTCCCCTATAATGACTCTTTCAATAATAATTTGGGAGATCACTTATTTGATATCATTCTCCAATTGACAATACATTGGGTCCAGGTCAGTGCCAAACATTCATGTTGCTGTATGTACATGTTATTTATTTTTGAGGATATTGACAGAGAACAAACTATTCAAAATAGTGCATAGACTGGAAACTTCAGGTCAAAAAAACAACTTTTGAATAACAATTTAGGATCAGATAACCTACGAGCTATTTGTAGTTTCCTCATAGCCTACATGTATAGTGAATCAACATATTGGTGAAATTCAAATTTCTTCCACACATGGACTTGAAACCACTCTAGTCCAATCATGAACATTAATACTAAAAATTGGGTGTACATAAATGCACAGATTTACCTAGTTTATATTTGAAAAAAAATTATCATAGTTTCATCATAGACTTACATGTATAAGGAATCAACATTTCGGTGAAATTTCAAAATAAAATTTCTTGCACACCACACATAGACTTGTAACCACTCTAGTCTAATCAAGGACATAAATATAAATAATCAACCATACATAAATACACTGATTTGCCACGTGTTTTATATTAAAAAAAATATTCTTAGTTTCGCCATGGACTATAATGTATAATGGATCAACATTTAGTGCATATTTTTAATTGTGAAAAAATTTTTTACAGTTTTGTCATAGACTCCCATGTATAGTGGATCAACATTTTGAGCGAAATTCTAAAATCAAATATCTTGTTCACATGTGCATTTGTAAACAACCCATGCTAATCAAGTATATTTATATCAGTTATTAAACATCTATAGATGAACAGATATTGCTAGTTTAATATTGGAAAATACACGTTCATAGTTTTCTTATAGTCTACCATGTATAGTGAATCAACATTATCGATGAAATCTAAAAATTACATTGCTTGTACACACAAGCACTTTTTACCTGCCACTTCAAGCAAAGTACATTTACATGAATTATCACACACATATGATTTGATATATGTTGGACTAAGCGTTATATTGGCCACATTTTGTCTCCTTTTGGGGAGGACTTAAAAGTATAGCAAGTCAGAAGGGGGACTTGAACACATTGCGGGTTTGTTGGCGGTATTGAGTAACAGAGGAGGTTCACTTATTTTCATGCACGGATAAGGGGGAGGGTCACTAATTTTTGTGCATGAACTTTTGAAGGGTCACTATTTTTGATGCAGCGGTGTTTCGAAAAAAACCGCCCCCCCCCCCCCCGTAATTTATGTCAAATCTCTTAGGCTACTCTCGATCTTTTTCTGTATATCGATGGCTACTGTCAACGTAACTGATGCACCATAGGTACGATGCTGTGTGGACCTTTGTGTACCTTTGCGTTCCGTACACCATGTTACCTTCCACCATAATAAAGGGAATCATAGTTGACGAACCCAAAGCAACGTACACACACTTGGGTGATCGTAAATTTTGTGGGACCGAGGACTACACGTACAATGAAAGGACCTCGACTACTACGCTGGCGTCTACGTGCGGCTATCCGCATTGCCTTGCAGGACAGCTACTGCATAGTCATAGCTGAGCACTCTTGACCTGATACCGGGCAGTAGGGCTAACAGCTGACCATCGCGCATTGGTTGATACCTGACAGAAATTTACTTGAAGTAAATACTATTATAATACACCCACATGCTCATTCAGTGTCACGATTCGCCAGAATACGTCACGTGACGAGAATAGATGCGTCTCGTCCCCATTGAATCAACAAAAATGACGTCAAAGGGTATTTCTGAAAAGCTAGCGAAATAGTTCAGACCAAATTTGGAAAAGTGCCCGATCACGTGACCGTAGTGTCGTCTGCAACTTTGCAACAATGGCAGGTGATCAGAAGATGATGTGCGTCCGGGATAAACGGCGAGCCTCTCTCTAGAACAGATTTTCCAACATTTTCCAACATTCACTTAAACAGATCGACGTCGAAAAAGATTCAAGTGCAATCAAGTGTGTTGCTAGGTATGCTTAGGATATTTTTGAAAGAAAGTGGTACCAAGTACAACTGTAAGCGCTATGGAAATATCGCCAAGTAAGTTAAACTTGTCACATGGATTATTGTGGTACAAACTTTAAAAACACATTAAACACTAGACATAATACAACATGAACGTGTGGTGTGTTATAAAACACCTATAACCTGGTCTTTATTCGGGCTACAGCGCCCGTTCATTACCCCTATGGCCTTGCGTAACCAGAAACACATCGCTATACTCCTCGGCCTATGGCCTCTAGCGATGTGTTTCTGGTAATACACGACCCCTCGGGGTAACAGACGGGCTCTATAGCCCTCATGACCGGGCAATAGGTGTTCACTAGTAACCTCCAAGGTTTTATCTTCTCGGTCACGCGTACGTTAGTTCTTGGAGAAAGAGTTCTCTTCTCCCGCCATGGTTAGTCGCTCGCACGGAGCGAGGAGCAGAGCTAGTACCTCCATACTATAGGTAAGCATTGTGATCATCACATGCTCATGATTTTTGAATGTCGTTCAAACTGCTTTGCTAGGTCTGCACAGTTTCCCTGTTTGATTTACGTTAGTCTTGTTTTGTAAGGAGATTTGTGAAAACAAGAAATTTGTTTGGCTTCATTCGGAGTCGCAACTGTCTTACAAAGAGTAACCTAAATTAACTGCCGAGATGTGAAGGTTGTCAACTTGATGTCATAGCCATTCGCAAGATTTTCAATCGACATAAGTGTTTTGTGTAAACAAGAAAATAAACTTATTAACTGAATATACGTGGTGGGTATGGCCAATTTGCCCCAAATCAGGTAAACCATCACGCCTCAATCTGTGTGGGGAGAAGTCGTCATATGAGTTCACAAGCACTCACGCTCGTACACTTACTATCATACATCGCAATCAACTTTATCGAAGCAATGAATACATCGATTACACTGGATGAAAGACAGTCTCGGGGACAATCTCTTCACAAACAGAGCTATTATTCACAAACAGAGCTATTATTCGGGTAGAGAACTGTGTATAATTCATTCATTCATTCATTCATTCATTCATTCATTTATTCATTCATTCATGTTTTATTTTCGAAAATTCAATATGTCTGCTGGATGTCATGACGAGCTAAAATTATGTAAAATGACACATTGTTTTATTAGCTATTATAGACTATAGTCTATAGAAGCTATTGGGATGAGTATCCGTCCGGCGTCCATCGTCAGTCTGTATGTATGTATGTATGTATGTATGTATGTATGTATGTATGTATGTATGTATGTATGTATGTATGTCCGTTTGTGAGGCGTCCGTCCACTCAAATATCTTGAGAACCGCAGTACTTACTGATTTGATATTTGTTGTGTAGATGAAAAATATGATTTTGAGAAACTAATTTTTTTTAATTTTTTGATATTGTTGAAAGTAGGCAAATTAATGCAAAAAAAGGCGTTTTTGGTAAAAAATCTTCTTCTTCATCATAACCGCTGGTCAGACAGCTTTGCTATTTGGTATACAGGTCCCTAGGGATAACCCAACTAAGATTTGTTCAAATTGTGATGAAATATGCAAATGTGTATTTTTAAGGAATTTTTTGTCATTTTTGGTCAAAATTTGACTTACATTGTATGTACTTCTTGTACTGTTTAAACCCTATCAATTCACTCAGAAAAAATAATTAATATGATTTTAAATAAATGCTTACCATCTTGGAGGATTAAAACATGTAAAGGCAACTTTCCTGAATCCCAACTTTGACATATTCTGAACCATCATTTGTTGTGCCCTGTATGTTATTATGAAATTGCTCATAATAATTTGTCATGACAGAGTGGCCAAATAAATAGAGATAGAGAAAGTTCTAATTCCCATTTATAGTTGACTTGGTAAGGATAAAATAAAATTACATTTTGAGGAAAAAAATAGAGTGGTCAATTAAAAGAGTGGTCAAAGTGATAGGGATTTTATGGTAAGCTGGCTGTAAGATTCCTCATGTGCTATTTATAACAATTATGCAATCTGTGTAAACAGTGTAATGAAAGTGTTACATGATTCCTTATAATGCTTTTGATGACCTTGAACTTCTTAAGTTTCAAACATTTGTCTCTTCAGTGTGCTTTCTCTGAGTACATACAGTCTCAACTTATTCAACAGAACTTACTTACAAGTTAATTTGAAAGTTAAAAATGTGCTTGGTTAATAGGATGAAAATACTGATAAAGATAAGCAGCTTAAGATTCTTTATAACCTGACAGATATGCTGTTTTTTATGACGTTAATCTTGATTCAAGCAAGTTTTGTTTACTTTGATTAGAATGTAATTAACTCTCGTTTACTAGCTACTATAGACTATTATACACGCCACATGCTCATTCGTGTCGCGATTCGCCAGAATACGTCACGTGACGAGAAAATAGATACGTCTAGTCCCCGCCGGATCGACAAAAGTGACGTCAGAGGGCATTTTTTGAAAAGCTATTTCCCTAGGGAAATAGTTCTGACTAAATTTGGAAAAGTGCCCGGTCACGTGACCGTAGTGTCGTCTGCAGCTTTGCAACAATGGCGGGTGACTAAAACGTGATGTGCTGTGCGTCCGGCATAGGTGACGACACATTCTCTAAAACAAATTTTCCAACATTTTCCAACATTCCAACAGCATAGGAACTTAAGTAGCTCATCGACGGAAAAGATTAAAGTGCAACTAAGGATGTCGCTAGGTATGTTTAGAATATTTTTTGAAAGAAAGTGGTACCGTGTACAACTGAAACCGCGGTGGAAACATCGCCCAGTGAACTTGTCACAGTGGATTGTTGTGGTACAAAATATCAAAACACATTAAAAACTATATAACAATAAACATGAGGATGTGGTGTGTTATAAAACACCAATAGCCTGGTCTTTATTCGGGCTATAGCGCTCGTCTATTACCTCTCGTGGCCGTGTGTTACCAGACACACATCGCTATACCCTCGGCTTACGGCCTCTGGGAATAGCGATGTGTTTCTGGTAACACACGGCCCCTCGGGGTAATAGGCGGGCGCTATAGCCCTCATGACCAGGCAGTAGGTGTTTAATATAGTCCTATAGAAGCTATTGGGATGGTATCCGTCCGGCGTCCACATTCAGTCTGTCTGTCTGTATGTATGTATGTATGTATACATATAGAGTGTTATGCATGTGCACGTATGCTACCACTATGTGATTATCCTACTAGATCTATCTATTTATAAACAAGTCTTTGCTGTGTATGTCCGTTTGTGAGGCGTCTGTCCACTCAAATATCTTGAAAACTGCAGTACTTACTGATTTGATATTTGTTATGTGGATAAAATATATGATTTTGAGAAACTATTTTTATTAATTTTTTATATTGTTGAAAATATGCAAATTAGCGCCAAAAAAGGCGTTTTTGGTAAAAAATCTTCTTCTTCATAACCACTGGTCAGACAGCTTTGTTATTTGGTATACAGGTCCCTAGGGATAACCCAACTTAGATTTGTTAAAATTGTGATGAAATATGCAAATCTGTATTTTTACGGATTTTTTTTCCATTTTTGGTCAGGCCATCCTGAAATGAGCTATCAAAGATATCCACCTTCTTCATCAATACATGTGTCACAAAAGGTTATTCTCTACATAACACAGCATAGCTCTGTCACCTGTTGAGTCGCTTGTTTTTTTTTCAAAACCGCTGGTCAGACAGCTTTAATATTTGGTTTACAGGTCCCTAGGATGACCTTTAGTGAGATACTTTCATACAGTCAGATAATACTTAATTTTCTATCCATGTCTATAGTAGCTTCAGGGACTTGGCCATATGTTTTATTTATTTATTTATTTCTGTGTTTATTAATTTTATTTTTTTCATGAAAACATGATATTGTATACCACAGAACTTTGATATTATGTTCGAAGGAATTATGTAATTCTTTTAAATGATATATATCTTAACAATATCAAAGATAATAACTATACTTGTAATGAAACACTTAAATAAAGAAAAATATAGTAATCGAATCCGGATAATACTAGTTTCCATGCAAACATTTTCAGCATAGGGCTAGTTTTGGACGTAACAACCGATGTTACGGCCATTTTGATGTCCAATATTTCCAGTCCAATAATTTTGGGATTTCAACATTTATTGATCCACAATCCAAAGAAAAAGTAACTGATATTGTTAGACCTCATCTTACGGTGGTGATAATATTACTTACAAATCAGTAATGATACTTCATCAGACGAAACATAGAATTGCACAAGTCTAAACAACACCGACGGTCAGCAGACATTATACGGCGTACTAATAAACCGGATATTTAACTGCAAATCAACACAGATAGATGTCATATCAACACGCTAATTCATTAAGCTTAATGTAACTATTACACCAACCAAACAATAGGCAATGCACGCAACCACAGAAGACCGTTCAAAGCCATATCATCACTCTTAATCACTGTATATATATATATATATATATATATATATATTATATATATATATATATATATATATATATATATATTGTATATATTGTATATATATATATATACAGTGATTAAAGAGTGATTAAAGAGTGATTAAAGAGTGATATATATATATATATATATATATATATATATTATAATATATCAGAGATATCTTAAGTTTAATATTTTTCAGCGCGGCCTTTATGTGCAGTAGATTAATATATCAGAGATATATGTCAGAAATACCTTTATGTCTGTAAATTGAAATTCTCTTTTGCAAAGTGCAGTCATCATTATGAAATCTGCAGTTCATATGAAAGCATGACCAGTTCCTGATACTTTTCTGTTTCTTCTATGAGAACTCAGTATCAGAAAACAACATGTACTAATATTTCACAATCGCATTTTTCTTACAACAGTTCTTGACATCTTGTCACGCATAAAAAGAGTGGAGTACATTCACAGCTCATTCAAAATACAGTGTTGAAACTTTAGAATTGACACTTTTAAGTTCCTATCTTGCAACTGACATGACAACAATTTCAGTAAAACACAGACTGACTGAATGTTTAAAATTTACCCCGAAAATTATATATATATATATATATATATATATATATATATATATATTATATATATATAATTAAGTGTATATCATTTGTTTGTTATATATTTGTATATAATCCCACGGTATTTTTCTCTGTTTGACGTCATCGTATACGAGTGTTTTTCACGTAGCCGTACAACTTCGAGCTGAAGGCTCGAAGTTGTGCGGCTCCGCGAAAAAAACGAGTATACGATGACGTCAAACAGAGAAAAATACCATGGGATTATATATTTATACATGAACAGTCTTCTTATTTTTCTTTTGACGTGTATGGATCAAAATTATCGTAACAAATTGCATGAATTTCGTCGCGATTCGTGTTTTACTTACGCGGATTACTTTCATTTAAAGAGTAAAGCTGCCCGTCACCCAGGAGATACTTTCATTCATAAATCCGATCGAGCTGAAATTTGCAACATCAAATGGTATCTCCACCGACCAGATGTAAGGGTTTGGTCACGTGAACCTGTCAATCATTGTCTCGCGCTGTACTGATGCCAAGGCAAGTCAGCCATCGGTGGACCTAACTTTCATCGTCCTATAGCGACGGATAGCCATAGTATTCAGAGTTATTCAGAATATTCACAATAAGATTTATGAAATAAATGCAACGACACGATCGAAACAGTAATTCTTATTCTCAGAGATTCCGTGGTTTTTCAAAATATCACACAAGTTTACGACTCTGGCGAGCGCGAAAGATTCCGTTCGATGACACATAGCGTGTACCTCATAGCATGTTTATGCCCACAACGCTGCCGTCACCTGTCTCTGCAATGCCGGTGTCAACTCGTTTATCCTGATCTCGGTCGTCAATGTTTTTGTCTTAAGGACTTTGATGTTTGCAGTGACATGTATCTCACCAGTAGATACATCCTAATTTTACTTGACGGAAACTCTGTTTTGAGTGATGTCTGAGTCAACTTTCGAAGTACATCGGATTCCAAAGCGCTGCAGCTCAACAGTTGATGTCTTCGCTATAGCGCTACAGCCGTAATACGCCGCGCTACAGTTTTCATTCCGAGCAAGAATTTATGGGATTTTTTGTATGATGAAGGAAATTTATCGTTGTTAGTCGAATGACTTTATGCTTGTGCCTGTATGTCACTTTCCCGAAGATTATACTCTACTCATTTATTAAGTTGAACTTCCGTTGAGGTGAAGGTTTCAGGTATATCGCCAACCGGGATCGCCAGGTACGACGTCCACATTGAGCCTTACGAGGCGACTCGACTGGATTGGCGGTATCCCCATTCGATTCTCGGAACAGCTATAGTTTCAGCGACTCGAAATTTCGCTGGACATGCCTTCTGTGTTTCCATGTGTGGATATATCGGGTCACCTTTTTGAAAAAGTGTCATGAGAGCACGGCATCGATCACGACAAACCGGTATATGTTCACGTCGCGACCCGCATGTATGAACGGTACCATGCAAGAAAAAAGTTCCGGTTGATGACGTACAACAAAGGTAATTCTGATTTCTAATCCGTCCTGCTCTACGTCACACAGGTGGGAATTCGGGCCAGTTCATGTGATAAATATATATAATATATATATTATATATATATATATATATATATATATATATATATATATATATATATATATATATATATATATAATATATATTATAAAGCGAGAATATACACACGTCTTTTGGGCGAATGGTCCCAGAGCTGAATAGACAACGAGTGACTGTGATTTTTGGTATGCCAATAAAGCCAGGACTATTGTTCTTATGTAAAATTACGAAAGAACATTATTTTTTTTCTTTCGATTTGAACTCTTGACCCATTTTCTGTGTGACTGCAGCAGGTATTTTGACAAGTATAGTGTTCGTGTTGCATGCGAATAAAATGCAATGTCGATATGAACGTAATGCGTATTGTCGTAGGATACTGTGTGCCTGTACGTAATCCCAACTTATAAAAATGCTCGGTCTCGGGCGCAGAATTTCCGATGTTCGATCTCTCAGACGTCCGTTGTCTGCATTTGGGGCTTAGAGTGATGAAAAAGTCCAAGTAAGACAACAAAGACACGAAAGTTGATATAATATAATAGCAATAACCCCCTTCACAGGAGGGTATACACAAGATTTTGGTACAATGCGCTCCATATAGCACTCGCCTATCGGCTCGTGCCATATGTCGCGCATTGTACCAAATCTCATGTATACCCTCCTGCGGCGGGGTTATGTTGAATTTGTGATGAAATCTGTAATTTTGTATTTTTGGGGCAATTTTGGCCATTTTTGGTCCAAAAATTTGTATTTCCAAAATTACTCATCTGATAGCTTTAAAATTTTATAAACAGGCTCCTACAGATGATCCAAATGAGATTCATTGAAATAATGATGAAATCTGCAATTTTGTAATTTTGGGGCAATTTTGCCATTTTCGGTCAAAAAGTTTGTTTCTCAACACTGCAAGTCGATATTTTTGGTATTTGGTATACAGGTTCCAAGGGATTATTTTAATATATGATATTTTGAATTATGGTGAAATCTGCGATTTTAGCCCCCGCCGCAGGAGGGTGTACACAAAATTTTTGTACAATGCGCGACATTGGCACGAGCCGATAGGCGAGTGCTATATGGAGCGCATTGTACCAAAATTTCGTGTATACCCTCCTGCGAAGGGGTAATTGCTATTATATTATACCAACTTGCGTATCTTTGTTGTTTTACTTGGATATTATCATCACTCTAAGCCCCAAATGCAGAAAACGGACGTCTGAGAGATCGAACGTCGGAAATTCTGCGCCCGAGACCGAGCATTTTTATAAGTTGGGATTACGTACAGTTACACAGTATCCAACGACAAATACGCATTACGTTCATATCGACATTGCATTTTATTCGCATGTGTAACCTCCACAAATGTAATAATCTCCACAAATGTAATATCAACCACAATTGTAATAAAATCAACCACAAATGTAATAAAATAGTCAACCATTAATGTAACAACCCGCAACCACAAATGTAATAAACAAATTAACCATAAATGTAATAAAACTCAACCATAAATGTAATAAACTTGAACTTGCATATGTGGTCATTTGTTTATCAATGCCCTGAGTAAATAATAACTTTAATAAGACTAGTGTAATGTTATTGCATACTTTCCTGAAACTAGATTTCCTTTCCGAAACACAGAATAGAATACTTTGAGAACGCTATCAGAAAACGGCGAGGTACGATCAAACCGTTAGATAATGGAAGTGGAACAGCAGTTCTAGACGCTGATAATTACATAATAAGGAAGCTTTAAAATTACTCTTCAACCAGTGATACCACACAAAGTTTATGACAGATGACTCAGAACAAATAACAGAGAAATATAAAACCTTATAACATAAACTTACGACACAAAACATGTTGACGAGAACATATATTTCAATCTAGTAAAAAACAATACGAACACTACCTTGAACACAGTAGAACAAAATTAGACATCCTGGCATCCCTAGTGAAGGAACAAACTTCAAATGGGCTAACATGGAAATACAGACAATCTATCGATTATTCCACACAATTTATCCACTGAAGACGAATTTGAGAAGATTGATTACGAAAGTACGGCAATTTTCGAAAAAACGGCGTTAAAGGATCGTAGTGTTATACAGTCTTCCCCACTCTGGAGTAGAGACTGCACTGACACTCAGATTACAGCTGTGTCTAGCCATGGCCAGTCAGTTCTGTACACAAAACAGGGAAACGTAAAATACATTTTCAAATATACAAAACACACTAAACGCAAACAATTAAGAAATGAATAATGTGTAGAGTTGCTTTCCTTATTACATAGATCAATATTTAAGGGCTAATTCCTCTATTGCAACGACAAAATAGATTTATTACATTTATGGTTGACAAGTATTACATTTATGGGTGATTTTTTTATTACATTTATGGTTACCATTTATTACATTTGTGGTTGGTGTTTTTATTACATTTATGGTTGATTTTTGTTACATTTATGGGCGATATTACATTTATGGGTGCATTTTATTACAATTGTGGTTGATATTACATTTGTGGAGATTATTACATTTGTGGAGGTTACAGCATGCAACACAAACACTATACTTGTCAAAAATACTGCTGCAGTCACACAGAAAATGGGTCAAGAATTCAAATAAAAGAAAAAAGTAACAATTTTTTTCGTAAATTTACATAAGAACAATAGTCCTGGCCTTTTTGGCATACCAAAAATCACAGTCACTCTTTGTCTATTCAGCTCTAGGACTATTCGCTCATAGACATATGTATATTCTCGCTTATGTACACACGTCTATGGAGCGATTAGTACCAGAGCTGAATAGACCACGAGTGACTGTGGTTACAGCTCCAAATTTTTGGTAAAAAATCTGGACATACCGGAAGTGTCAATTTAATTGTGTATGAACGAATACTATCTCAAGGTTTTCCCTCTACTGCGCGATTGCGCATATTGCGCATTTCGAGTCATTGTCTGCCCTGAAAAAGTAACTGACTGCGCTAAAATCGCGTACAGAACACAGCAACAAAGACGTCGCATATACTGACATATGAGGGTGACCAAAGCGCATAGTACAGCGAACTGTGTGTATCAATAATGGAAGTTGGGAAAATTCGAGCTTTAGCATTGTGTTGGCACGTACATAGCAATTCAACATCATAGTTTGATCAGCGCATGGGGATCAGTGCATATTTTTCATGGATTTAAGCCCCCAAATTCGGACCGAATCGTATCCGAGGGAACATATATGTCAAATCGTGAGTCGAGGAAACTTGCCAAGGTGACAATTAGACAGAAGATAGACTGCAGTTGAGCACATCATGTCGATGTTTATGCATATGTGCTGCATACGACAAAGACGACACAACTGAACTTGGTGACGATCGTAATGACATCGAGGAAGCGCTTCCCAGGAAGGCAAAATTGAAATCAAAAGTGACTGCCCCATAAATTGTCAAGTCTGCCCCCTAATTTTAATGAATGGGGCAGAAAATGTCCCTTTCAATGAACATGCAGAGAAAACCTGCTATCTTCATTTTAAAGAGCGGTCGCTCCCGCAATATAAAGCAAAGTTCATGGTGCGCTATGTCGCCCTAATATTTGTGTGCATCGCACAACGAAAGTGCTCTTCAGAGATGTCTTTCATCATGTATCCAACTTATTTACACCAAGAGGTGAGTTACAGACCCACACTTTATCTGTGTAGCAAAATTCGGTCTTCGGTCTTTGAAACAAAGTGGACTGTTTCGGTTTTCTCGACGGTCTATGGTTTAGATAGGTACGTTCAAATGCACCGACGGGCAATTTTCAAAAATGCTGGTTTAGGGGACCATTTTACCACGCTATCAGTGCTAAAACAGTATTTAGCATCGGTGGAATAAATTCTCGTCCAATCAGAATGGCGCATGGTAGCATGATATAATATAATACTAAGTTCATCTGTAGAAACCTGTATACCAAATTTCAAAGCTATCAACGATGTTCTTTTGAGTAACACATTTTTTGACAAAAACTTTGCAAAAACTACCCCCAAAATAAAAAATTGCAGATTTCATTATAAAATCAATAAATATCATTCAGTTCATGTACAGAAACCCGTATACCAAATTTCAAAGCTATCAGATTAGTAGTTTTCAAAATACGTATTTTTTGACCAAAATGGTAAAAATTGCCTCAAAAATACAAAATTGCAGATTACATCATAATTTCGATAAATATCATTTACTTTATCTGTAGAAACCTGTATACCAAATTTCAAAGCTATTAGACCAGTAGGTTTTGAGAAACGTACTTTAAGACTTACAGTGGCAAAAATTGCCCCAAAAAATACAAGTTGCAGATTTCATCATTAAATATTATTTCAATAAATATATTTAGATCGTCTGTAGGAACCTGTATACTAAATTTCAAAGCTATCAGATACGTAGTTTTGGAAATACACTTTTTTGGACCAAAATGGCAAAAATTGCCAAAAAAATACAAAATTACAGATTTCATCAGAAATTAAATATATGTTACTAAGTCCATCGATAGAAACCTGTATACCAAATTTCAAAGCTAGACCACCATTTTTTTTTTAGAAAAACACTTTTTTACCAAAAACGACAAAAATTGCCTTAAAAATACAAATATGCAAATTTCGCCGTGATTGGAACAAATCTAACTGAAGTCACCCAGCAAAGTGCATATCTCATTTCAAAGCAAGCGGACAAGAGGTTTTAGACAAGAAGATTTTTACCAAAAACAGCAAAAAGTGCCCCAAAAATACAGATTTGCAAATTTCACCACAATTTGAACAAAATTAAGTTAGGTCACCCCAAGTGAACTGCATATAAAATTTCAAAGCAATCGGACTTGCGGTTTCAGAGGAGAAGGCAATTGTTGACAGACGATGACGGACGACGGACGACGACGGATGATGGCGGAAATCACCTATTTAGTAAGCTCCGCGTCGCTGACAGCGGAGCTAAAAAACATAAACAACAAGATCAATTCTGATATGCACAGTTTCAAATCTACGCAATTTGATTTGAAGGATGGGAAGACAGTACCTGTACTAGTGATTGAATAGTGAACATGTCTGCCCTCATGCAAACATTTAATTCTAATAATGATTGAATCTACCTACTCTCCTGTTATGTATACATGTTCATCCGTCGAGCAGGGCTTTTACAAAGTCGATCTCTGTCTAAAATTTGGAGAATTTGCGATTTTCTGGGCGCTAAGGTCAGAGTGAAGTAAAACGACATGACGAAACAACGCATGCTATGATGCCATAGGCTTTGGGTGCGCATCCCGGAGGTAAGCTTTTTATTCACATCTTTGAACAATACAACACTCTAAAGTTATGTGTTCAGTTATTGAACACATATTAGAACGCTTAACTGTAACACTTTTTGAACGCAGTTTAAGTGTTCAGTAAGAAAACTAGAATGCATGTGTTCAGGTTTAGAACATATAGTGTTTTTATTTTTGAACGCATTTCATATGTTCAAAATTACATGAAATAGAACACTGTTTACGCATCAGAACACTGTAACACTTTTTGAATACAAATTAAGTGTGCAGAGTAAGTAAATAGAATGCATGTGTTCTGGAAAGCAGACCACCATGTGTTCACCTAATAATGTACACAGAAAATTACAGGCAAAAGACAGCTTTTCATTTGATTTTTCAATTTGAATTAAATCGACATAACAAGTTTTCAACTTGCAATCAATCAAAATTGCATTAAAATGCATTTAAAAGAGTCATCTAGAAATTTTTTACTCACAATGGAACAGTTAAACATTTAAATTGTCATAACAGCTGGCCATTTTAGGACTTTCAACTTGCGACAAAAAACTATAAATATTTCTGTTGGCATCACATATGACTTCTACAGATTTGCATACTTACGATGGAACACAACATGAAAACTGCTATGATTGCTTGCCATTTCAAACTTATCAACTTGCAATCAAAACCTGGATATTAGAACGTCTATCAATTATGGTACTCTAAAGAGAACTTCTCACTTGCAATTGATAAAAAAACTCCTTTAGAAGCTAAAATGCTTTGTAAAACAGTACAATAGCAGTAGTTAATTGTCACTAATAAACCAACTGATCTATACAACAAATAATAAATATCAAATTACAAAGAAATTCTTCAAAAGGGATGAACACAGATTGCACAGAAATGTTTACTTTACTTTACATTACATTCGAGTAGACTTAAAGTCGATACACCATGTGAATAATATTCATTGTCATGTAAATTATATACAAAATATGTAAATCAAAACCTGTTGAAAAAATACAATTCATTTTTGTGCACAGTACTAATACACAAATAAGTTTGTTCTCAAAAGTCCTAGACTATTTAGGGAGCTGTTGCTCATCATTATTTACGGCCCGGGGTGTCGGAGAAATTGCCTCAAGAAATCAGAATTTTTTTCAGTTGGTAATACATGTATTTACAACATATATCACATCTAAGCTTCAACGGCACAGCCACGACTTTAAAGCTGTGCATCAAACATTTGATATTTTCATTATTTAAGGATTAAAGATTTTATTTAAGGATTATTTAGGAAGATGGCCAAAACAAGGTCATTTGCATACATTTGGATGAATTTACATTTCATTCTCACCCATTTTACATTTGCTTTACTCACAAAAAGTTAAACCCTGTCACAATTCATTTTCATAGGGTTAACCAATTTCAGAAATGTGAATCAATTCATGCCAAAACGTGATTTTGAACGAGAAATGCTGTTTTCATGCACTGAATCTATGTCAAACTCTTTCAGTATGCCTTGGTAGTGAGAGAAACCAAGGGGAGCATGTCACTACAAGAGAATACCAGGACAGGTTGAAGCCAGTCTTGGTAAAGGGACAGTAGCTGTAACTTTTGAAGATTTTTTCACAGTTTTTGTTCTGTACATCAACAGCAGTTTCTTGTTCTACACCCAATCTGATTAAAATCAGCTGTAGAGATATGCTCCATATTTACCTTTGCTGGACCACTGTTGTTTTTGTTCTGTGTTGCACAATCTCTTACATCTGACAAACAGCAATAGAATATCTCGTTCAAATCTCACGCATCGGCCAGAACAGCCGACTAATCAGAAATTGTCTTCAATAAAACGCACTGACCGCTGAGTGTACATATCATCCACAAATCCGGTATAATAAGTTCTGATTTGCTGCGCCGACGTGCAAAATTTGAACAAGGTTTTCTATTGCTGTTTGTCAGATGTAAGAGATCGTGCAACACAGAACGAAAACAACAGCAACCCAGCAAAGGTAAATACGGACCGATCAGATTGGTTCTAGGTGGTGTTGACAATGTTGATAATCGGCGTGTCAACATGCTTTAGGGAGGAAAACAAGATATTCTCATCAACTTATGGAACAAAAATATTGAGAAACTCATCAAATTTCAAGTTACAGCTAATGTCCCTTTAAAGTCCTACCGAAAGGTGACCATGGGGATACCAGGTCTTCATCTTATTGAGGAGCGTCAGCAATTAAGACATTCCATTTCTCCCTAACCTCTTTAAAGAGCACCTTGTATCCCTTTGAAGTTTTTTGCTTGAAAGCTTCCTCCACCACAAATGATTGCAGAAGCCCAAGAATCATAGCATGTGATTTTGGATATGACAAGTCAAATATGTAATATGACGCCATTAGTTTCAACACTGCAGACATTAGTCCCTCATTTTTTTCTACAGTTATATGAACAGTGTCACCTATGATGTACAGTCCTGAGAGTTCTCCAGCTGCTGTAAAGACCATAATATGAGGAGCCTCACATTCTCTGCTTTTCAGTGCAGTGTTGATGTCTTCATCTGCTACATCCTAGTGGAATAAAGACAAATTTTATGTACTTCAATTGCACACAGTACAAAGTGAAATTTTAGAGTAAACCCCTCTCTTGTTCATCATCATACTGTGAGTTCAACATGCCCCATCTTTTTTTGAGTGAACCCCCCCCCCCCAATTCCTCAAATCCTCAGGCCATAAATTATAACTGCTGCCTTACTGAATGTGAATTTTGTCACGTTTATACAAATTTTGTAAAACTTCAAGATATCATGTCCCTGTTTTGTGCCAATTTATGCACATGCATCAATGGGAATACTACACTAAAACAACACTTGAACAAAATACTAGACAGTACATATAGTCAATTGTTACAATGTCTTTATAATTACCTCAACAAGTGTGATGATTGATGCTGCCTTTGAAAGTGCTGATGAAGATGCCTTTCCACCATGCTTCATCTTTATCCTCTTCTCCATGTACTGTATTACTGCTAACATGCGGAGTGGATCCTATAAGTAATATTTCACAGTATTGATGGATCATTTATTTCAATTTTAAGTATTAGGCATGACAGTTAGGTGAGTGAGGATTAACAACCTCTGTTTTTCATGTGTTTTTAAACTACAGCTTTCTTTCTTTGTTCATTAGTAGAATTCACAATGTTAGTGACAATGTACAGTAAAATGGTGAATATGAATATTAGGCAAACAAGTACATAAACTTACATTTTGTGACTTTGGGATAACGTTGCTGATGTCTTCGATAACAAAGAGAAGAGTTTTCAAATTCTTGGCCATGGTTTTCACTCTTTCACTCCCTAGCATTAGTGACAGCTCATATAAAACCTGCAAAATGTATCCATTATGATACATGTTATGTAATATACATGATTTGAGGGTAGCACATATATTCAGTACATACCCATGATACACTAGTAGTACAGGAACATAAATGTAAATATTTTGCAACTTACAGCGCATACAAGTTCACATGAGATTTGTGCTGGGAGACACAATCAAATTCCAAATTTTCAAATCTAAAAATACAACCAAATTTACTGAACTACAATTGAAGCAAACTTCCTGCTATTTACTTACAATAGCTCTTTTCAATTGTTTCTTTTTCAAAGGTATGTATTCCTACTCACAAAAACACGCTTTTGTCTTCTGCGAACCATAAGTGTAAGGAATATATTACCTAAAAGTACCTACACACATATACACACACACACACACACACATGCTCACTCGCACAAGGACACACTAGCATTCTGTGCAGCAATGCTACAAAGTATACATGAAAGGTTGTAATATGCTCATAAGTAATGTTTCTGGCTAGTCCACTGTACACCTGCATGTTCTTGCATTGAGAGCTTAGGAGAAGAACATACTTACATAGGAACTGTCTGTAAGACATGGATATCGCTCCAGTATTTTCGATATACTGCCACTAGGAGTATCCACGAGGATCTGGACACGATCTTGTCTTGTACTGCGCAGGAGTGCTTTAATGTGTTCAACACTACGTTTGGATGACTGTTTCTTCCATTCTGCTTTCATTTCTTCCACATGCCTACCAATATCTTCTTCTGACACCTCCTGAGAACTGTCACTCATCTGTAGTGATTGAAAACGTAACCTCTTGGCTGGGGGGTCGTTGGAAGCAGACTCTTGCTGTGGGCCTGTTTTGCTCTTTGTTTTCATTTGGTGCCTCTGGTGACGAATATGTTGGCTGAGATTTTTAGTGAAGACACTCTACAAGAGACAACAGTTGTATCTGGTAAAACTTATGACTGGCACAATGTTTTTGTTTGTTGTTTTCTGTAGTATGTTAATGCAGTACTATGACTCTGTGTAACCCACTTCTATACTTATATTACTACCGGTACACAGGTTTAGAACACCATAGCTCCATTAGCTATAACTTTTGGAGATTTTTTTCAGCAGTTTTGTTTTGTGTACCTATTGCATTTTCATGTTCTACTCCCTGAAGCATTATGAAATGTCCAGTATTTGGCTTATCAACACAGCTCATATGTGTAAAGAAGACATTATTGTTGAAAATTGAATTGAAGTCCAGACTAAAATTCATTTTATAACAATAACAATAGTCATTATGCATATGCAGAATATGCTGCAGTACTGAATTTTGGGTATTCTAGCATGCTATGGGTAGAACAAGAAACTGCAGTTTATACACAGAACAAAGCTACTGAAAAAAAAAACTGCCAAAATTTCCAGCCAATGTCCCTTTAAATATTTTTTTTTCTTAATTTACAATGATGAGTGATGAACAGACACAATCATTGTGTATATGCAGTGAAAGGTTGGACATAAAACATCAAACCTACTGTGTTCATTTCTATAGTACATAAAGTGATAGTGAGCTGAAGTTATGCATTCCACGATGTAACTTTCTGTCAATCTATAAATTCAGCAATAATTGCCACCATAAGGCAAAGTTTTGGCTACCTAATTTAGTATGAATTCATATATTTTGGTCTTCTTTTACATAAACTTGGTCTTTTGGTCTAGCTGAAAATATTTTCACATAAAATGGAAGATACTGATAATTACAGGTAGTAGAACCTTTTTCTTTGCATTTAAAAAAATTGCAGGAAAACACTTTTAACCTGCAACATTTCATTATCATAAAAAGGATTTTCTTTTAGGTGTGATTTTTTGTATCTACCCCAACACTGCCCAAGTTTGCAAGGGACTGTTTAGATTTGATGACACTGTCCATCCATCTACGTCCTTCAGAGCCAAGTCATCGCCATTTTTGTAAAGAACCATTTGTGTATGACAGAATAATTGCGGACAGCAAATAAAATCTACAGCAAATTCATCACTTACCCATGGTCTTTCACCTTCTAGAGAAATACTAGGATATCGTTTATACATTTTTCACCGATAACTTTATAGCCACTTTGGTCTCGGATACCTGGAAAATTCTCCATGTAGTAAACACCACATTCTTTAATCATTTTCTGCCAGATCACCGATGGGATGCAGGTGTCAGTGAGATGTTTTTCAACCAGAGGACTAAATTTGGGCAAAGGTGCTTTCATCAGAGACTGTAGAAGGTTACTGTAATCTGAAAAAAAAAAGTTTTATCTGTTTATGAAAGGGACATACCTGTAACTTTTGATGACTTTTTCAGTGTTTTTGTTCTGTGCATCATCTCATGTTTCTTCTTATTTTTTTCTAAACTATGAATCAAATGCCCAATATCCAGTTTGCCAACATAACACATGTAAGAGTAAAGTTCATTGTCTTTGTTGACAACTGAAATTTAGCACTGACTAAAATTCATTTACCAACAATAATAATGCTGGAAGTATATACAAACTATATTGACAAGCTAAATGCCAGGCTTATAAACATGATTTAGGAAAAAGGACAAGTTATTGTAGTTGATACGCAAAATATGCTGGAAGTCATCCAATATTACAGCTACTGTCCCCTTAATAGATTTGTGTTTACTCATTTGTGTACTATGAGTGGGCTTCTTACACTTTGTCATGGGATTGTACATATCACTTGAACAAACCAAAATTATCTAGCTACTGTCACAACGCTTTAGCAGGGAAATCTTAGCCTGGTTCAGTGGTAGCCTTTTACTGGGTATCTCTCTTTTTAAGTACTATTAAACATACCAGTAAGAGAGTCTGTAGAGCCTGATGCTTCTGACAGAATACAAACAGGTTGCGTCTTTGGCATTCCCACTGGTGAATAGACTGTTTGCTCGGATGTTGCACCTGTCACAAGAGCTGATGGTGGGCTCAAGGGGGCCTGAATAGAGTCACTGGCATTTTCAACCACTGGCTGCCATGATTCCTGTGGCCCTAACAGGAGCAAAGTCTTGCCACTTAGTTCCAAGAGGATTTCGTCCTCATCGATGACGGTGCCGTCTTCCTCCAGAACTACAGTTATATCCACAGAATGAATACAAGGAGGCAGGAGAACTTTCTGTGCTCCTGACAAGAAAAGAACAGCATTTATGAAAATATTTTGTTGAGTTTAATCAATCTCCTGGTCCATGTGTTTACAAGTAATCCGTTATAGTAAGATTTCACACAGACATGGTTCAATTTTGTCTCTGTACACCACTTTAAAATTCATATCATAATAATAATTTTGTAGAATATAATCAGAAAATTCAATCATCTTACCTTTTTCTTTGATTTCTGCTATATTTGATGCAACTGTGGCCCTTTTCACTGTTCTCGCTGCATTCCATACTTTGAACATTGGCATTGTTAGCTGATACACAAGAATATTAGCATTTTGATAGTGTGACTGACAAGTATTGTAATGTGGCAAAATGGCATGTTAACAAGCCTGAAGTGCATTTTAAATGTAACAAGTCATCGTTGATGACACAGTCCCCACTTGTTAATGGGTGCTTTGATTACAGGTCCTCAGAGAGGATAGAGTCCTCTTCATTAGGTCTGTGATAAAAATACTTTTGAATAAATTCGCTTGATACATGTCTGAGTTGTAGTTCAGGAGATGAAAAAATCGTAATAAAATGGCCACATGGTGGCCATATTGGATCGAATCACAAAACAAATCAATGTGCATATGTATGACATAGGTCAATGTCCTTGTACCAAGTTTGAATAAAATTGGTTGAGATATGCCTGAGTTATGGCTCTGTACATGAAAAAATTGTTACAAATTGACGTGCATATGTATGTCAATGTCCTTGTACCAATTTTGAATGAAATTGGTTGAGATATGCCTGAGTTATGGCTCTGTACATGAAACAATCGTAACAAAATGGCCGCCTGGCGGCCATATTGGATCGTATCACAAAACAAATTGATGTGCATAGCTATGACATTGGTCAATATCCTTGTACCAACTTTGAATAAAATCTGTAGAAACATGCCTGACTTATGGCTCTGTACATGAAAAAATCGTAATAAAATGGCCGCCTGGCAGCCATATTGGATCGTATCACAAAACAAATTGATGTGCATATGTATGACATTGGTCAATGTCCTTGTACCAATTTTGAATGAAATTGGTTGAGATATGCCTGAGTTATGGCTCTGTACATGAAAAAATCGTAACAAAATGGCCGCACGGCAGCCATATTGGATCGTATCACAAAAAGAATCGACGTGCATATCTATGACACTGGTCAATGTCCTTGTACCAACTTGAATAAAATCAGTTGAAACATGCCTGAATTATGGCTCTGTACATGAAAAAATCGTAATAAAATGGCCGCCTGGCAGCCATATTGGATCGTATCACAAACAAATCGACGTGCATCTGTATGACATATGAAGTAATCCTTGTACCAAGTTTGAATGAAATCGCTTCAGGCATCTCTGAGATATCTGCGTGAACGGACGGACGGACGGACGGACGCACGCACGCACGCACGCACGCACGCACGCACGGACATGACCAAACCTATAAGTCCCCGGACGGTGTCCGTGGGGACTAACAACAGACTATAAAGTTTGGGTTACAGTTATATTAGAAAAATGTTGTATGGTAAATGCTGAATGACATAACTAGTGTATCAACATGTGGTTTAAAATGCATTTATGAATGTGTGACTGTTAGTATTCATCACAACATCTGAACCCTGGTATCTGTAAACACTAAGTGGCCACTTAAATTTTAATTCTGAGTGTTTAGCTATTTTTTCCTACCTACTGATTTGATGTCATATACTAAAATGTGCCCATTAAATTCTGCTTCAACTTCTTCAAGGATGAAATATTTTAACATGATCAAGCACAATGATATCACGCAATATTCCAAATACTGGTATATCCTGATCATAATCAATTACCAGAGCACAACCCCTGTGGTATTCATTACCATGAATTGCAACCTGGGAAGTTTGATACACTCTGTTAATATCCATTGTTGTCAGTTGACAGAATGCTTGAAGTAATTCTGGATACACTTCCCCAAAATTACTTCAACGCCAGAACCAACTGTGTCACCTGCATACAAAAAAGAAGTTGACCGTCCACCGTCATACCCAGCCTGCATGTACGCCATGTACATTTGATGGCGACTTGTCAGTGTGAGTGGAAGATTTCTGAAGTTCTTATACCTCTTATTTGCAAAGTAACCATTTTTGCCTTCAAATCTCATGCACCAATGATGGCGTAGTGGTCCGTACATCAACATTTGAGTAGGTAGGTGTACCATGTAATGCATTTTAGGGATGAATGATGCTTTGGGGTACAAGGATTTGAAATTGTACAGATATTCAGCAATAAGATTTTTCAAATACATTGCTGTTTCTGTTGTACAATATGATGATGTACACAATAGTACAATTTGTACCAGACGCATAGTGTTTTTCCAATATATGTCATCAACAGATATACGATGCCCAATAATGATAGGAGAGTATGTACAAGTGTCAGCATAGCTGATGCACTTTGCTTGATTGATCCACACCCATCAATATGTTTCTTTCTATTTGCTCTGGCTTTGAACTACTATGCAAATATGAATAGGGAAATCCTCTTATTGCTGTATTTAACCACTTCAATGTGAATAGAGCCTGTACAAATATGAATCTGTAGAGTGCATGAGACAGCTCATGTGGAACAACTCCTTCCAAGAGAACATGCATCGGGTCTTGAACAAGGCCAGAAACCAGATCAAACTGCTCTATCTTTAGAAGTTCACTGGTACCATTTATTCCCCATAACTTACTCCAGTACACCCTTGCACTCTTACTCATTTGCAAGAGGTCATTACATCTATCAATGTGTGTCTCTCTACTCCTTAGCACAACTTGCCTTTCATCAAACACATTTTTTATGTTTACAGCCTCCACTTCACATCTTCTGCAATTTTTCAGGGCAAATGAGACCCCCTCCTTAAATTTCCCGAGCCAATTAGCTGCAAGAGTGTCAGCAGAGGCAATGACAAGGGTCCCCTTTATGATATGTCTTACTCCATGAAGATCTATTTCTAGGCCATCATTTTCCATTTCAATCATAGTGCTAATGAAATCAGAGAGCAACTTTCTTTCTGAATCAGCATTCCTAATATCTTTTGCTTTACATACTGCCAAAAGTTGTATTGCATGAAGTTTAGATCTATATTCTGGGGGAATATTTGCCAAAGCAAAATAGAATATTGTCAGTTTGTGCTTTTTAACATGACTGCCCAATGGGTTTACAATTTCCATATCATCACAATTCAGAACAACCTGAAGTGCTTGCCTATTATTTAGAAAAATAGGATGTCTTTCACAAAGTCTCCATCACAAATATCATACATGAAGCCATCAGATGACATGTGAGGATTTTGTATGTGTTCCCAGACTTCAGGCAAGAGTAGTAATTGCTGCAAACATTGCTTGAATGGAATGATATATCCTAACCTTGGCATTATTTGAATTGTACCATTTTTTGTGACAAACTTTTCACCTATTACTACTCCCTTGGGCTCAACTAGTGTTTCTAGTTTCTTTTTATAGAATGCCTGTCTTTTTGAATTGGTAGATAATAATTCCAATCCTGTATCAATATCAATACCGTCAATGACATGCGAGTCAATTCCAATATTTTCCAATTTTTCTGCAATGTGTTTCCTGTACACATCCATGTGACTCTTTACTAAAGTGTCTGCTGTTGACACAATATTGTCAATGCCAGCTTGTGAAACATTGTGCTTTGATTGTAAAGTCAGAGTAAACATGGCGTTAAAATGGTGTACACTTGTCTCTTCACAAAAGGAAGAACAAGATTATCTTCATCTGTATCAACGTCAGTATCAACATCCTCCGTGTTGACATGTCTATGCTTTCTATGAACATGAACCCTATAATTTGTCCAGCGATTAGTTGTGTAAGCACAAGAATCAATGCAGCAAGCTACAGAAAAATTTGGATCATTTTTGTGGAAACGTACAAAGTGCCTTTTGAAGGATGAAAACAAATTATTTGAATATGGACACAAGCAACATTTAAATATAGGTTCCCCCATATTAATTCAATCAATATAAATTTGGAGGGGTTTCTAATATACACACATCTGCATTGCTCTTTCAGAGTACAGTAGTAGTGGCAAGTATACATCAGTCTCCAATTTGAAAACCCTGTTCAACCACTATGGTAGCTAACTTGTCAGTTGGCAAAGTTAGGACATAATGATAATCATGGCTTTGTCATAAATATGAATTTTGCCGATAAAAAGTAGATACATAGATCACGCTATTGCAAAATCACTATTTCTAAGCTAATAGGATAGAATGGTAATATTCACAACATGAACACTAGGATTCAGCTATGTATCATGTGACCTTCATCAACAGACTAGATCATTAGGAGTTACGGAACACTAGTATTCAGCATTCAGAACACTAGCATTCTATTTGTGATGTACAAAATTTGTGTTTGGACTCAAGAATATGGCCTGAAAATTTGCAACTGTCTAGTGTAAACACAAAACGATATAATTATTAAAATTAGACCGTAAGTTACTCACAATATTGCGAGAGAGGGTACTCTACAGCAAAAATAGTGTCACATGCTTATCAGTTATCGCCCCGCGCCGGGCCATGGTTCAAACTTGGTGCCTATTCAATGCCATTTTGCCACGATATACAATACTTACCGTAGCACTAAAAACTCTCTGTGTAAGCAGCTATCACACCGTCACAAAATACTGGCAGACCTCGATCGCTAAAATCCTAGAATGTCAAAAATACCGCCAGCAACAAAATGGGTCGTCTGCAGCAGCGGCGTGGCTTGCATCAAATGTGCGCATGCTCAGAGGGGCCCTCGTGTGACCCGAGGAAGCCCGATTATCTGTGACGTCATACTCGGGACATCCGGGAACACAAGTGTTCATTTTGTTGGTAACACTAGTGTTCTCTGTGTGGCGTTCTGTTAGAATACGAATATTCACAAATTGAACACCAGTGTTCCGGAAGATTTTGTCTTCACGATTTTATCGAAATAAAGAGTTTAAAGACATTTACCTCCTTTTATTATAAGCAATTAATAAACTTGAAAACATTTTCAGAACTACCAACATGTGCCTTTGATTTCAAAAAGTGTTCACTGACTCGAATTCACATATATACGAGTCAAACAAAATATTTTGTTCGTTTTTTGTTTCAGAGGAGTTTACTGGAGCAGAAAACAAATTAAAGATATCGTTATGTGTGTCTCTAACTAAAATAATATTGTCTGAATAAAAACAGCCGACAAACACTGTTGTCAGTTGGTGTTAGAATGGCAGCGGTCTATGGCTGACCACATCCATTCTATTTCTGAACACAAATGTTCAATACTTGAACACACATAACACTTCCCATGTGATCAAACTGAACGCATCCGACGCGTCATAAGCGTCCAAACGTTTAGAGTGAAGTTCCTTACTGGCGTGGTTGGGTAACCATGATTTTATCTTGCAAGCGCAGTGCGAGATCTGACGTTGATAACATTGGCGCCAATACAGATTGATTTATCATGTCCAAAACCGCGAGTGCTGTCTATGCTGTTATACCTATTGTAGCCAACTTGACTAGATTTGGTAAACATTATTTTGGAATTTGGAAGCAGGGGATTAAACACAGTGTCTCTTTACTTTTTGATTTTAGTGAAAACATTAATTTCGACAAATATAAGGCCCAGCCAACCTGCATGAGTGCACAGTTATCACCATACGCAGTTGACAGCGTTTGTACAGGGCTGTGTACTACGTGGTGCCATTGCAGGGGTGTACGTTCGGAGGCAATATTGTAGCAAGGGAGCTGTCGTTATTTACAACCTGAAGGTCGAAGGAATGACTTCGAAACTGAATTGAAAAGAAACCGAAATAGTTATGTAGACCCTTATTTTTTAACAGCTGGGCTTGAGACGTAAACATTATCAAAAGTCGCAACAATATATGTATATTGATGCTCCCGTCCATCTGTCCGTCCATCCATAGAAAGATTTTATTAAAGTCACTGCCTAAAACCACAGGTCATGCAATTTGGTACATAGCATTATCATTTGAAGGTCTGGATTTAATTAGATTTTTATTGGATGTGATCTGCATAATTAAGTCATTTGCATAATTAATTATTTGAATTTTTGCATGAGACTATATCGCCATATGAAGAATAACTCAACCACACTAGATGTAATTATAATGTAGGCATGCAAAACATTGTGTTGTTGTACTATGCTAAATATCTAATGCATCTTACAAATTAGCTCATTTGCATATTAAATGCATTTCTATGATTAAGTTGCATGTTAATACTGAGTGCAGTGATTATGATGAGACTCATCATAGTCACATAGTTAATGAATATATTTAATTAGGCTATGTATCAAAGATATGGGTCAAAAGTGAATCGAGTGAATTTTAATCAGACTTTTAAGAAACAAAAGCTATACTAACATTAAGTCAT
Organism: Ptychodera flava; assembly: GCF_041260155.1. Lineage (NCBI taxonomy): Eukaryota > Metazoa > Hemichordata > Enteropneusta > Ptychoderidae > Ptychodera > Ptychodera flava. The sequence goes on from NW_027248421.1 coordinate 96,313, forward strand.
ACCGGAAGTTCTAGGGTATGGCATGTCAGATTTCTAAAGTACATATAAAGCTGAATACTGTTTATTTGAATAAGTACAATATCGATGGATGTGTGATTGATTGATGGCTTACCATGATAATTCTTACAATTATATGTTTCTACTGCTCTATGCAAACTACTTTTACGTAATTGAAGGAATAAATTTAACTTCAAAAATGCGCCAACGACCTGTTAAGTGTTAGTTACTGATAAAATTTTGGTATCCTTTCATAGTTTTGTCTAACATTTAGTATCGATTTGAACAAATGCCTTTGACTCAAAAAGTGTCCCAATGACCTCAAAAGTGTCCCCAAATACTACTGATGATTATAAGCTTCCACTGCTTGAATGTAATTTCAGGAATGTGTTTGACATAAAAGAATGTGTCGGGTTATCTGTAAAACGTAAGTTACGAATAGCATTATGGAACACTTCCGTTACTTTGTCAAACATATAACATTGTTTTGAAAAGAATACATATGACTTCAAAAGTGTCCCAACGAGTTTAAAAAGTCTCCTCATATAAATGTGATGATTATCTGCTCCAAATGCTATATCCAAGCGCTTAACATAATTAAAGGAAAGAGATGGACTTAAAAATGTGCCAGCTAACCTGTAAAGTATCATTTACTAATAGGACTAGAAGACACTTCCTTGACTTTGTCAAAGATGTGATAAAGTATTGAATTACGAAAATACATTCAACTCAAAAAGTCCCCGTAACCTCAAAGTGTCCAAGGATAATTCTGATGGACATCCTTCCACTGTTATGTCAAACTCCTTTCATGTGATTGAAGGGATTTGTTTAACTTCAATTATATGCCAGGTGACCTGAAAAATGTCATTTACTGATAGGATTATGGTACATTTCAATGGCTTTGTCCAATATTTAATTTTTATTTGAAGAGAATTAATGTGACTTACACAGTGTCCAAATGCACTCCAAGGTTTCCCTGTATAATTCTGATGATTATATGCTGCCACGGCTATATTCAACTTCTTTTAGGTAATCGAAGGAATGCGTTTGACTTAAAATATGGGCTAGATTACCTCAAAGTATGAGTAACAAACTGGATTGTGGTATTCTGCTTTGCTTTGTCAAACATTACATATTAAACGAAGGAAATAGATTTGACTCCAAAAGTGTCTTCATGGCCAAAAAAGTGTCCTAGACATAATGTTCATTGTTATGTATCCTATTGCCATATCAAACTACCAATATGTAATTGGAGGGATTTGTTTGACTTCAAAAATGTTCCAGGTGACCTGTCATGTGCTACTTACTTGGATTATTTTCGTACACTTGCACTGCTTTGTCTAATATTTGGTATTTTATTTAATTTTAACTAGACATGACTCCAAAAGTGTCGCATGACCTCAAAGGATCACCAAATTTATTGATCATGTGCTGCCTCTGCTATATTAAAATTCTGACACATAATTGAAGGAATGAGTTTGACTTTTAAAATTTGCCAGGTGACCAGGAAAGTATCGCTTACTGATAGGGCTAAAGTACACTTCCTTGGCCATGTCCAACATTAAGTATTGGATTTCGAAAATATAAAATATTCTTGACTCAAAAAGTGTCCCTGCGACACCAAAAGTGTCCCCCGATAATTTTGATTGTTATATGATTCCATTGCTATATCAAACCACAAATACATTATTTGGAGGGATTTGTTTGACTTTAAAAATGTGCCAGGTAACCTGTCAAGTGTTAGTTACTTGTAGGATTATGGTATACTTGCACTGCTTTGTCTAACATTTAGTATAATAACTGTATTGAAAAAAATACATATGACTCCAAAGTTGTCCCATGACCTCAAAGGTGTCCACAGAAAATTCTAATGATTATATGCTGCATCTGCTATATTACACCATTCATAATAATTGAAGGAATGTGTTTAAATTCACTTACATGCCACATGACCTGTAAACATTCAGTTATTAAACTACTTTTGTCTTATTGAATTAAATTGTTTTATTTTACAAATACAATTAATCTTTACTTTTATATCTAACTCAATTTATTAAATAGCATTTATAGCATTGACTTCGAACTTTTACTTATCAACCTACCAGCATCTCTCTATAAGCAATGTATGTTTGGAAAAAAACAATTCATTAATACTGTGAGTTTTGTTCCAGGCTTTTATTTGTGTTGATTGAAGTATTAATATCAGCAAATATTATGACTTCAAAAATGCTCCTGTGTATTCTAGATACATTCATGAAAAACACAAGCCCCAGCCCTTGTTCATTCTGTTCAGTTCTGTCAATTAAAACGTAGAAACTGATAACATTGGTGAGAAATCATTCGACGTGTTGATTACACTCCCCAAATCATCTAACCTACACAAGATTTTCAATAGCAACACAATTAAAAGTAAGTTACACTTGCATTGAGAAATAAATAGTGCCAACAACTTCAATAGCATCTCTCAATATGGAAGGTATATTTTTTGAAAACAAAGCGCCCCGATAATTCTGCCTCGAGTTGTAGTACTATTTTTCGTATCAATTTATTTAAGGACAGTGTTTTGGTATGATTTCAACTTCTAAGGCGTCATTTGATAGAGCAGGTATGTTTTTTATGTTTTTTCTATTTTTTTAATATAGACACTAGCCCTCCCCATTGTTAATTCTGTCTTCAGTCCTAATTTTGCATATTTTGTGTGCCAACTTGAAATTTTTAATAGCTGCTAATATTTTTTCGAAAGTGTCCAGTGCCTTCAAAAGCAGCCATTGTATGTATAGCCTCCTATCATATCAGACATTTAGCATTGGAACTCCTTTTAAGTCGAGGACACCTTGGAGCTATTAACAGACTATCGAGGATTCTGATGTTATAGTATTTGTATTCGTATCAGTGTCACTGTCAATAATTTGTATTTTCGTTTCGATCACAATTACATCGAATGCTTATAGAAGTTCAAATATTGTGATAATGTAGTTCGTTCTTACACGTGCAAATATCTGTAAGAGAAGCATGTACTTCGCACATTAAAATTATATAGAATTTTTTTCTTTTATCAAACATCTTGACTTCTAACCAGTTTGGCAGTGAAGGTAAAGTTTGACATGACCTTATACAAGTATTTGGATGTGTCATTTTATTTCAAGAGATTACTTCTTCATTGACTTATAGAGAACTTAAATTGATTACTATAGATGTACCCCTAAACAACGGCAAAACACGAAGTCTAAAACGCCTAGTTGACTTTACCCTAATACTGTGTACTGACTGAATAATGAAATATATGGACATGTCAGCCACAAACGTTTTAAGGTGAAAATATACTTTGCTATATAAAATATGATTGATTCTCAATATTCCGTAATGAGATGTTGTCTTTAATATCTGGAAGATGCACATAGTTGTCCCGAATAACAAACAAACCTTATCCATGTGACTATCGTCTGATTGCATTGCAATCAATAATTTACATATGTCTGTCTGATAAAGCAAACTCTATCAATCCATTTCAATTTGCATATAAACCATGCAGGGGCGTTGAAGATATATCAATCTCATTGTATAACTTGATTTCTCAATCTTCAGAAGACTCAAACGTGCAACTACGCGTGTACGCATTCTTTCTTATTGACTTTTTAAGCCCTCTTCCAAAATTACATTATCGATTCTTCTACAACACCTGTTTCCTCATATGAACGTTAATTCACACAATTTTTGGGGTTTGAATACTTTCTCAAGGTTCGACTAAAATAAGTTTGCATAGGTTGTATGTCAGATGAAATTAAACTAAATGTTTGACTTCCAGGAGGTTGTGTAGTATTAGCTACTGTATGTTTAATTTACGCTGATCAAATGACATGCAATGCTGTCAAAAAAAATTTGAGTTGCAGATGATATAGTTGTCGTCCTCGTTCTCGTTTCTCAAAATGAAACATCTAATAGATCAATATTTTAATGATATTGTAATTGCTAAAGTGTTATAGAGTTACGTTTTAGAAAAGAATGTCAGGAAGACAATTTAGCCATAGGTTATTCACAAAGTAAATCATTTTACTACAATTACAATTGTCATAACATTTTGAGTGTCGTTGGTCTTATCTCTCTGAAATGGTTCTCACTTTTTTCTATTTGTTTAGGCTAACTGTTTCAGCGCAATAACGTATACAAGAATGCCCAGCCGAATATGGCAGTAGCCTGCAAATGCTCTCTTCTGGAATTTGCATTGTAGTGCATATAAGGAACATATTAGGTCATAACAGTATGTTAATGTGCACTGGCAAATGGGACTATTTTCATTGTAAATGACAACCAAATGTTAACAACCAAAACTGGTCGTCTACAAGGTGCACTAATTCGTACGATATATAAATATTCGGCATCATGCCAAGATTCCCCGGCACAAACGCTGTAGGTTCGAAATCATTTCCATATGAAAAGATTCCTTACTTGAGGTGTCAACTGACTGTTAATCGGTGATTTCTCTACAAATATCACGGGTGATGTCATATTCTTAAACATTGTGATCTTTAGTTCTACTTGATCGGTAGTTTATTTACTCTCTGGGGCGTCATCAATCATTAATTCGGTAACGCGGAAATTTTCCGCGTTCAGGGGATTAGCCTAGCCACATGTTTTGTGCTGGCCAATCCCCTCATGATAGAAAATTTCACAGACAATAGCTGCAACAAGCTTCCTATTTAACGAGTTGGTATTTTGCGCTTTGTTTTCCCAACTCAATGGCAGCAAAAGGCATGAGCAAGATCTTTCTCTGTTGCATACACTAGGTTTTAGCCTATAAACTAGGAATAACATTCAACCCTATGAGAATCGCGAGTGTGCCGCCAATAAGTATTCAATGAAAAATGGTAGATCAAACCTTATTACAAATTTGGAATTGAAATACATAACTCCACCAAACTACAAACAAAGAAACGCATCGTTCCAGACATAATTTGCCAACCTGCAATCCCACTTAACTCAAGGTATTTACATTTGTTGTCGCCATATCCGCTTGTACAGGGACTGAGCGGAATACATCATAGGTTCTCACACAAGTACAGAAATTTGTGAGAAATTGCGAGAAATGGACACTTTCTCGTTTTTTTGCCGGAAGTAAGTGAAAATACATACATACATGATTTTCTCGCAATCACTGGCGAGAAGTCTGTTTTCTCGCTCAGTATCTGCGAGAAACTGAATTCTCGCCATCTATCAGCGATAAATTCGTTTTCTCGGTCTGCATCTGCAAGAAATTATTTTCTTCTGTGTAAGCATTTCCCAGCAAATTCACAAACTCTCGCAGATGCAGAGCGAGAAAACATAGTTCACGCTGATTGATTGCAAGAAACGATTTCTTGCAGATGCAAAGCAAGAAAGCACAGTTCTCACAGCTTGATTGTGAGGAAGTATGTATTCTCGCTTACTCCTCACAATAGAGCGAGAAACTGTCCATTTCTCGCAAATGCTGTCGGATTCTGTCTTATTATTTGTGTTATTCAGAATGCTGATGAGATGACGAAAATGGCTTTATCACTTGCAAAAAAACATCAGGTGCCTCGATTAAGGCTGAGTTCACGATAAAAATGTTACGAAGCTGGCGGAATTAAGGGGGATTCTAAAATTTTGTGAATAGAAATGAATGTTTACTCTGCCTATAGGGGGACTGACAATTTTTGTTCCTGTTTACTTTTTAATATTTTCCGATGCAAGGCTTTGGTAGGTAAATCAGTGAAAAAAGCAAGAAAGCAAGAAAGCAAGAATAGCATTTTAATGTCATGCACTTACTCATGTTCGTAATAATTAAACAGAATCTAAAACCATTTGGTGAAATTTTCATGTCTTTTATGTAGAAAAATCTAAACATGTATGATTTGCTGTAAAAACAACTTTGGGCCTAGTAACGCAGCAGAGGCTGCAACTGTTGATTTCTATGCAATATATCAATAGAGTTTCTTGCTTTCTCATTGCAGCATGCTAAAACAACATGATGTTCAGTTTGTCGGCTACGCCTGTATTAAAGATATGTATAATGCAATATTTAATTAGAGTCCAGACTGGCAGCCAATTGTCAATGATACAATGCATGGTGCGCGCATGTAGGCACGCACACACAAACACACTCACAAACACACTCACACACAAACACACACACACGACAGTTCAATATGCTGTAGGAAGTAAAACAAAGACGCAAGTGTATTAAACTGAACAAAAATATTTCCAAACATATCAAAGTTAATACAGCTTCTACCTACGGGTAGTGTCACTATCATGTAATAGCTGCCCTGCGATTGCTGTGTCACTGTCACTACATACCAGAGCAGTGACAGAGATAGCACTTACTCTGATTTACATAGTAATTGAAGGAAAGTTTGGTCAAATAACACTCATTAAGTGAAACATACTTGTATACAAGATCAGGCCAGAGAGCAACATATTGAAGACTCGGAGACTTGAAAGGTTATCAGGGATTTGTGAATTCAGGCAAATGAGAAAAATGGGATCACCATGCTCGATTTGCTAAATTTTCACATTCCGATCGTAAAATGATACAAAGGTAAATCTTTTAACAGTAAAGACTAATTTAAATGAAAACAATGTGTCACTAAATGGAATTGTTTTAACAAAACAACCCATTATTTCACCAAAAATTTCAGATTATAAATTCCGATACCGTCAAATTTGAATAGCATCTAAGTCATTTATGTCTTGTACTTTAGAAACAAATTTTTGTTAGATCACTGTGCTGAGCTTTTTTAAATATGGCAATTAGCCAGAAATTCACAATTTGAATACTCTCTCAAGATCGTGATTTCGTGTGCTCTTCAACAAGTGCCATCGATGACCTGGCCGGATTGAATTAAAGTCGGACTTGATTGATAAATACAAAATTTCACTGATGCGTTTCAAAGTACATTAATTTCAGAACGTGCCTTAAGAATATGACTTATGAACTGCTAATAACAGGTAGTGTGTGAACGTCTAAGAGCAGAACATGTTTGTTTTTTAGCGCGCACATTCCTCACAAATATGTAGATTGTGGGTTTTTGGAGACTTACAGTTTTGCTCATTTACGGGGGATCTGAAAGAAAATGAGAAGTCAATCGCTATTCCGCCAGCCCCCCCCCCCCTCCTTAACCATTAGCTGTGAACGCAGCCTAATGCATAACATACGAACTAGATTTGAGACAGATTGGAATATTCATGTTCACTAGCACAGTCGTCACAACACAAGCCTAGCTAAGTATTGCTCGGACTGTGCTGTAGCAGAGCTAACTCGCACTTGAAACAAAGACCTAAGACTTTCCTAGAAAGCACCCTTCACTTTTTCTGAGGCATAATACTGTTTCTCATATGGCTACTACATTTTACTTTCTCAAGTTTTACTTCCACATAATCTGGTATCAAAATGGCAAACAGATGCACACGCTTTTCAAACAAATTATCATAATTATATGAACTGGTGGTAGGGTTTGCCAACTCTTGCACATTGTCTAACTGCAAGTACTTTACAGTCATATTCCCGTCATTTTCAATATGTTGTAATTTAATGGAAGCGAATTCTTTAGTTTGATATTTGTTGTTTACCTTCACCGATATCTTCGTTCTGCCTCTCAGCGGCGTGTTTTTCACGATTTTTGTTATTCTCGCGAATCGCTCTCCCATGTGTAAAGCAGACTCCAATATATCACAAGTAACATTTTCAGTGCCAGGGTCTCTGTCCTCGTCGGAGAAGTAGTTTTTGATGAAAAAAAGCTTCGAGGGATCGCAACCCGTTGCTCTTGAAGCACTTTCCTATGGAAGAAAAAGATCAACTTAGGCGATCGAAAGGCACATAACAAATTATAAGCACAGTAGAGGACTGTGGTATTTAGGGTCTCAATTGTACACCAAATATCACAAAATTGAAACTAGCGCTAGAGAAATTCTTGTATCGGATTTTGACTCGTACATATTGTCATCAATTTTATATTCATATTCTACTATTCCGTAGTTTAACGGCATATAACAAATATTATAAGCACAGTTGGGGACTATGATATTTAGGGTCTCACTTGAACACCAAATATCACAAGATTAAAAGTGGCGCAAAGAGAAACTGCTGCATCGAATTTTGACTAGTAAATTGTGTCACAATTGTATATTAATGTTCTGCTATTCTATATTTTTCGTCTTTCAACAACGAAACATGCTACTTCTTTAACTGGGATGATACGAAAGATCAAGAAAGAATAGACAACTGTCATCTATGAAACAGTTACACTTTCCAAAACTTTTTCTGTAGATTTTTGGAGTGAATCATGTTCACCAAACGATGTTCACGGATCTGCAAAGTTATACATAACATCATAGTCATCGGTGTTGGAGGGACTTATTGGAATGGAATAAATGCACTCTCGGGCTCCAATAAACTATATTGTACCATCATATGATCAATATCACGTTTTGCCACACCACTATTGTAATTATATTCTAAATGAGATGTTTTTTGTTCATCTATTTCTTGATTATAACAAGTGTCAAAATCATAGGTTGTATTCATCTCCTCTTACCCACTGAAACTAATTATAAAAGTGAAAGCTCCATCCACAGATTCCGAAGTATTAAAATATCTCTTTTTGAATCATCTTTGATGTCATATATTCCATAGAATGCATGGTGCTATCATTTCATCATATTCACCTGCTGATAATTATAAATTGCATTTGTCCCCAGTACTTTTCTTCCCTATGAGGAAATCATACCCGATCCTCTTGCCTAATCAATATGGAATATTATATTAGATGGCTTGTAAGGAGCCACCGCTGTCACCACGTGGGCTGCAATGTTTATAAGCTAAGTGGAGTGCTGTATTATCAAACCTTTATTTGTCGATTTTGTACATTTTGCTAAATCTTGTAAATCACCAATAGATAAATTAAGCTGATCCATGGATGTCGTCCTCTTTAATTCTAAGAGTAAGAAAATATCTTCCCTGCCAAAAAGTGGTCGGAGGACTATGGTATTAGATAGGTTTCCTTTCAAGATTCATGGAATTTATGTAAAAAAGTGACTGTGTCACTAACACTGTCGTCATAGAACTAGGCTAGCTCAGTAAAGCTCGGACTGTGTTGTAACGAAGCTGTTTCCAAGACCGAAGGCTTTTCAAAGAAAGCACCACCTATTTTTTCTGCGTCACAATAAGGTGTGTCATATGGCTACTGCATCTTACTTTCACAAGTTTTAACTTTCACATAACCTAGTATCAAAATGGCAAACAGATGCACATTTTTGAAAAAACCTTATCATAATTATAAGAATTAATGGGGAATATTTACAAATTCTTGCTATGATTCAGACGTATGGTACTGAGATCCGAATTGTATCAACAATTCGCTTCGATAAAGTGTGTATGTGCGATGTATGATAGTGAGCATGCGTGCGTGAGTGCTTCACGAACTCTACAACGTGTTGAGCGGTCTCAGTCAGAAAAATGTAACAACTTAGCCGGCTACTGAACCACTCTTTTTTGGGGAGTGGAGATTTAGCCGAGTGGTTCTGTCTGTGGCCTCTCAGCTAGGCGACTGAATCCGATTGAAAACTATCCGTATTTTCTACCCTGGGTTGGTAACACTGCTGGTGGACAGAATTGTCCCCGAGGTTATCATTCGCCTAGTTAAAGCGATGAAATTCGTTTCTTCACTTCGATAAAGTGTGTATGTGCGATGTATGATAGTGAGCATGCGTGCGTGAGTGCTTCACGAACTCTACAACGTGTTGAGCGGTCTCAGTCAGAAAAATGTAAACAACTTAGCCGGCTATTGAACCACTCTTTTTTTGGGAGTGGAGATTTAGCCGAGTGGTTCTGTCTGTGGCCTCTCAGCTAGGCGACTGATGCCGTATGTTGTGGGTTCGAATCCGATTGAAAAATATCCGTATGCACCTTGTTTCATTCGGCAAAAAATTAACGTTTATGTCTTTTCTGTATTTAATTATTTGTATGATAATAGAACAATTAATTCTGATATCTGCTTGAATGGCTATCAACTCAATGAGGTCATCGTATGTACCATTTTAAAATATTTTACTGTTTGACTGTATGTAAAGTTAATATAGTTAACCTATCCCAAATCGTCCTCAGACCCACTTTTTCTGAGTTGAGTCTCAAAATAAGATAGATCCTGAGATGAATTGGTATTCCTAGTAATATACGGTAACAATTCTCTGGCAAAAGCAAAATTGATGAAAATCGGTTAATTTGTATTTTTTATCATTACTGTCAAAATAAATTACATTTGGCGTCCGCGTAGCTCATTTTCACCGACCGAACTAAACTCCCAACTAATGTAGATGGTTACTGTGGGCACGATAACATTGCCTATATGTGGAAAAATCACTATGAGAAGCTGTTTAACTCGGTTTCAAACTGCAATGACAAGCATTTTGTGTTGTCGTCATTCAATGACATTGATTTTCACAAATTTATGGTGGTTACTGTACTGTAGACGAAATTACTCGCTGTATTAAAATGCTTGAAAAGGGAAAAGCAAGTGGTAAAGAAGGAATTGCCGCAGAGCATTTGATTCATGCTAGCTCAACTTTATACATTATGTTGAGTTCGTGTTTTACCAGTTTCTTTATACATGGTTATTTACCCAAGACATTTATGTATCCTACGATATGCCATATTGTGAAAGAAAAGTCAAAAGATCTTACGTCCTTTGACAAATATAGGCCAATTGCAATTTTAAGAGCTATTTCGAAGACTTTTGAATTACGTATCTTTCACAGGATCGATTCATTTATAGAACTGATTGCTCTACAATTGACTTTAAAATCAAACATTCAACTGACATGTGTATCTTTGTGCTTAAGGAAATTGTTGATTTTTATAAAAGGCAAAATTCACCAGTTTTTCTCTGTTACATGAATGCCACGAAAGCATTGACAGGGTCAACCACTGGACTATGTTAGAAAATTGATCATTACTTATTATTCGTATTTTGCAGTATGTACTCATATAGTAATCAGCTGTTTTTCGTCCACTGGGCATCAGCTGTTTCCAATCCTTTTCAAGTTTCTAATGACGTACGACAAGGGAGTATTCTCTCACTAAAACGTTTTGCTATTTATGTAGACCAGTTGAGTAGTAAGCTACAATCTGCAGGTGTAGGACGTTACTTAGCGAATTATATTATGATATTATTTATTTTATGCTGACGATCTGGCCTTGATTTGTCCATCTGTGAAAGCTTTATTAAAATTGATCAACATATGTAAGCACTATGGTAACGAGCATGATAGTCTCTTTCATACCAAGAAAACTGAGTGTATGGCTATTTTTCTGAAATATTGAAAGCAGGATAGAATTCCTAATGTATATTTCTATCGTAATTCTCTTAAATTTGTAAGTACGAAGAAATACCTTGGATACATTATGTCGTCAACTGGGATGGACAACGCAGATATGCAAAGGGAAATATTTCTAAACTCACAAAGATTCAACTCCTACCCTTTATTCTGTATAACTCTTGCTACAGCATGACAGAGAAGTATAATATGATAACAAGGCAGGATGACAGCCAACTGGATAAGATTTACGTTTTGCTTTTGTGTAAAACTGACTTAACTCACTGCAAAACCATCTTAAAGTTTATCCACCGGCAATATACAGCTATTCATATTTTGTCTCCTTGGAGTTAGGCTGATAATAGTGCGAGAAGTTTATAGCTGTCGTGTTAGCTATGAGCCCTTCGAGGGCCACATCTGTAGCCCATACCTAGTTCAGTTCCCAAATGTGGATCATTAGCGTGATTCTGTCTTTCCCAGTAAGCCTGAAGAAGTTATTTTCCGACCATGCAGCTCTATCATGTTTAAATTTCTCCAGGCGTTTACCATGTCGAATTTACTCTTCTATCAGAGCACTGCTAGAGAATTGACTTCCTGCAGGCATACATAAATTGTACATATCACAAAGTAAACGGTTCTGAGGGAATAACCTTCTCTTCAATGGAGATGATTAGTCGCAACATTCACGGCCCTGGTTTTGCTACTCAAGTGAGATTTGACCGACGTTGATCACCTACTTCAATTTAGAGAAATGTTCTTACTACATATCATTGATTAGGCTATTGTTAGGCCTGCGATGACAACACCATCGAACACTGTTTACGACTGTTTTAGTATCCATACCTCTTGTTGTTTTGTATACTAGTATCAGCAAAATTGAAAATAATTTATCCCATACAAAACAGGTGGAGATGGATTACTTCATGTAACTGGACAAATGTGACCATGTCCTCCACTGCTGCAATTAGTAGAACTTCCATAACACCTAAAACAAGACAGCAATAATTTTACCACTGTCTCTGCCTTTCCAGTCACAGTCTGAAACGCTGTCATGTGAGCTGCCTCTTCTTCCTCCAATTTGTTCTGTTGGTTCCATTCAGCTAATTTCTACGCAGTCACACCTCGTTTGTAATGTGCCTTTCTCTCTCTGCACTTTAGCGCAGTCATGGGCACTACCGCTGATGACGTTGGTTCCACAGTTTCTGTCTATACTCTATAGATTTCAGGTAAAATATCATATATTGTAAGTAATTGTCGAAGTTAACGTGTTTTCAGGTTATAAAACCAGTTGGAATTAGAGCAAGTAGGGGTCCCAATGTATAGGCTATGCGACTTGACACATTGTGTATTTCATTGTTTAGAATGAGGTCCTTTTTAGGATCTGTTGTATAGTTTTCCTTGTCGCCGATTGGAACTACTTGTCTTATTGCGAGGCTCAAAGGTCTATGAAACTTTTAATGAAAGTGTCACCAATTAGGGAACTCTATTCCGCTTGACAGAGTTTAGAAACTTTATTAACCTGTTCTTTTTACTCATTTTACTGGACACGCCTTACAAATAATAGCTTGTCTGGCTCCTTCTCTGTTTGCCCTGCAGGGGTCGATTGCCCTGTGGATTGAAACATATTGTCAATTGTATTCAGCAGTTATCTGGCCTCAGTAAAACGTAAAATAGATTTTGAAATCTATACCAAAGAATCAGAGGGAGAATCTATGGTGCGAGATATCCTGATATATATTGAAAATCCATTGAAATCTGTCTGTTAATGATATCATTCCGCATTTCAGTTGAATAAGAAACATAGGCAGTGGTCACCAACTAAGGTCCAGTATCACTGATGCCATCAGCGATCATTTGTCGAAGAGAGATGCTTTATCTACCAGCTTGTGATAACTGCCAAAAAAGCGTTTGAATGTAGAAACAAGTATTTCTCTGGTGTAACCTTGATTTAACAGTTTGTAAGAGAGATGGCTATGCCTCTCTACAAAATCACCATATGAACTGCATGCTCGTGCATATTAAATAAGGTTTGAATTTTATACAAATAGCTGGTCAGAATGGAATATTACTGATGAGGTGTGGAAGATTGATAATACTTAAGTTGAAATCATCTCTCTTGTCATATAGCCTAGTAGAAATTCAAGGATTCAAGGAAGATATCCAGATATGAAGCAGAAGAGGCCGTTTCTGTAGTTTTTAGTTTCTATGCTGATAAACTGTACACAGGGGGTTAGAGCTGTACAGAGTCAAGCCAATACTAAAGATAACAAAAGAATCGCTATTCAATAAAATGGACAAGGTATACAGAAAAATGTAATATTTGGAAACCGGAGGTATATCTTATTACTCAAGACTGATTTATGTATCGCGGTACTTGAACAAGTAACTACGAGACTTATTTTTCGAAACGAAAGAAAAAATTGCACATTCTGAATATTCAGGACTGTGCACATGCATATGTTACTTCCAAAGCTAAGGGCTGTGGCTTGTTTTTAGGGGCCCAAGCCGACCGGCTGGGCCCCTATTGTTATTGCTCGAGTTCTACTATTTAGGTGCCAAAGCCCTATGGGGCTTGGCCCTTTACTCAGGATCACTTCTTCTTCTCCTTCCTCTTCTTCTTCCGTAAATTCTTTGCAAAGGTAGATCTCAGAAACCGTTTCACATAGCCTTTACAAACTTGCAGGTCTTATTAGGCATACTGAGTAATCGTACCACCTGACCCTTCATATTTTGATTGGTCACATGACCTGACTCATTAATTATTAAAAATTTTCATTTTTCCTGATTTGCAATAAATTTTAAAAATCGAATATCTGTATAGAAACTTATAGACCATACTACCTCGATGCTACAACAAAAGTTCGAAGGTTATTGACCATGCCATTTTTGAGAAGATTTTTAAAGTGTTATTTTTCTGATTTTTAACGACCTTTGACCTCACCTATACCTCTGCAGCTAAGCTATACCGATGGCTTATTCTGGCCAACGTGAGAGTCGAAGGGGGCGAGTGACTACTGAACAATGACCAAAAGGGGACCAAACTGCACATCAAAACTTTGAGGACAAACTTTACCAATGACCCTTGCATTTCCTATACCGAATTAATTAGGCACATATCTAATTCCAGCCTTCAATCTAGACCCAGAGTTCTGATTTTAAGTACACAGGGACAAGTATCTGTGTTAATGTTTTTGAGCAAAATGTCACATGACCAGCACATCCTATCCCTCATTAATTATGCGCATATCTAATTCTGTTCGAGCCAATAGAGCTAGAGATGTGTTTTTGTACAAAGGCATAATATAGGAAAAAGATTTAAGACAAAATGTCACATGACTTTGATGACCTTTGACCTCAAATATACTTATATACCTATAAAGCAATAGTCACAATGGCTAAAGACTTCATATTTGGTATGATGGTAGATCTTATAATGCAACATCAGATACCTCATTTATTATGCACATATCTAATTCTAGGCTGGCCAAAAGAGCTAAAGGTCTGGTGTTTGGTATATAGGGATACAATTTTTTGACAAAATGTCACGTGTCCTCGATGACCTTTTACTTCAAATATACATATTTGTCCATTACTCACCGACCACAAGTGCTGCACGATTCATATTTGGTACGAAAGGAGAACTTATGAAGCCTCATCCTTTACCTTATTAATTATGCACATATTTAATTCTTTGCAAGCCAATGGAGCTAGAGGTCTAAATTTTGGTATAGAGGGATAACTATGGAAAACATTTCTTTTGACAAAATGTCACGTGACCTCGATTACCTTTGACCTCAAATATACATATTTGTCCATACAGTGCTATACCCTTCATATTTGGTATGAGGGGACATCTTACGACGCCACATCCTATACCATTAATTATGCACATATCTAATTATGGGAAAGCCAATAGAGCTAGAGGTCAGAATTTTGGTATATAGGGATAGCTATGGAAAACATTGCTTTTGACAAAATTTCACGTGACCTCGATGACCTTTGACCTCAAATATACATATTTGTCCATAACTCACCAACCAAGAGGGCTACATCCTTCATATTTGGTATAATGTGAGACCTTATGGTGCCATATCGTGTACCTCATTAAATATGTACATATCAAATTTTGGGCAAGCCAATAGAGCTAGAGATCCGATTTTTTGTATAAAGGGATAACTGCGGGATACAACTTTTTGACAAAATGTCACATGGTCTCGATGACCTGTGACCTAAAATGTACATGTTTGTCCATAACGCAGTAACCAATAGTGCTGTAGCCTTCATATTTGGTACGATGGGATACCTTATGAAGCCAAATCCTGTACCTCATTCACAAACACTTCAAGAGGGAATCAAAGACAAGATGTCAGATTTTTTCAAGTACCCCCCCCCCCGCCCCCCACCCAGACAACCTCACAGTTGACCAAATACCCATTCTCAATTGCAATAATTTTGAAATCACCTTAAAGGGATGGGACAGACATTACAGGTGGATTTGCGCAAAAAATCATCGACCCTCCTCCAAAGGTATGCATGGAATGTCATTATCTTTCAAATCTTTGGTTAATTCATAAATCTAATTTCTTGTACAAATATGCACTTTAAAAATCCCATTCTAATTAAATACATATATGCCAATTATACAACGTCAATTTAGTGTATAGCGTATATAGTATACAGTATAGCAAGTAAATATTAGAAAAAATAAACAAGTGTGCTTACAGACTTTCATGTGTAATGGATGAACATCATAGGTGAAATTCCAAAAACGAATTTCTTATACACATATGCACTTGTAACCACCCTTTTCAAGTACAATTATAAGAATTATCCAATGTCTATATATGCACAAATATTGCAAATTTTATATTATTCTCAGTTTGTCATTACTGCCATGTACAGTGCATGACCATCTATGGTTAAAGGGACATTAGATGTAACTGTTGACTAATTTTTCACTACTCTGTTTCAATGTATCAACTACAGAATTGTACTATAATCCGATCATCATGACAAATGCCCGGTGTCTTGCTTAACAACCATCTATGGGTAAAGGGACATTGGCTGTATCTGTTGACTAAATTTTCACTACTCTGTTTCAATGTATCAACTACAGAATTGTACTATAATCCGATCATCATGACAAATGTCCGGTGTCTTGCTTAACAACACAGCCTGTTTATGTGAAATGACCATTGTTATTGTTGATGAATGTATTCTAGTCCGGACCTGAATACAAAATTTAAACAATAACAATGCAGATTATACGCATATACAGTATATTTATGAGCTAAATATTACGAATTTCTCCATGGTTCAGGGATTCACACCAGAGACTGAAGATGATACACAGAAACAAACAAATTTAAAAATGACCAAAGTTACAGCTAATTGATCTTTAAATGCCAAAATCAAGTTTTTCGTACACATATGTGCTTTTAACCACCCTATTCTAATAAGTAAATTGATGTCAATTATTCAAAGTCTATATATACCAAGGTATTGCAAATTTATATTGGAAAAATTATTCACAGTTCACAATTTCATCATAGACTCCCATGTATGGTGAATGAACATTCCCAGTGAATTTTTAAAAAGTAAGTGCCCGGATACAATGTAAGATTATCATAATGAAAATGCTAACGATAATGAAATGGACACAATTGAAATGAATGAAAACAGCGACGAAGGTACTGAAAATATTGATGCAGAAGGGGAAGGAATTCAGACAAATGCCGATAATAAAATACAACTATGATAACCATGACTTGCCTAATAATGTCGAAGATCAACCAAACGATCATGATGTGATAAACGACAGTCAAGAAAGTAATGCAACGTCAACAACCGACAAAAATGCCTGCAACATTCCAGAAAAGGGAATCAATGTCACGCAGTCTGAAAAAAAATGATCAAGATGTCAATGTACCGATTTTAACTAATTACACTAACAATGTTCACTCAAACTCATAGACACATGCACGGAACCTACAAATAGCGACAACATTGGCAAAAATGGACATTAGAAGTAATGAGATTCAAGACGCCACTCAATACGATTCAGAATCTCACAAGTCTTAAATAGCTCGTCATTTTCCTCTGGTAAATCTGCCAAAGAGATGGTATGCATCCTTCACCTTTGCCACCCTCTCCATGTTTTTCTGCATTTTAAGACTCTCTTAGCTCGACGCGTTCAAACCAACCTATTTTGGTCGAGCTCTCTGATTCGTCTCTTCCTGGTCTCTTGTCCCTATTCCATTCGTCATTGGACAATTCTCACGATCTCTTCCTCACCCCTGCTCAAATTTTAGCGAATCAAAAACACCATATGAAGATGATGATATTGATGAAACAACATCGATGACGTCAGAATTATCAGACATTACACAGAGAGCTGAACGAAATCGACAAGCCCCTTCAATTTAAGCTATAGACGAGTTCCTTGAAGACACTCCAGTCTCGTACATGAACACTTATGTTCTGAAAGATAACGCTTCTATTGAGCTTATATCGTTATTTTGGTACAAATGGCAACAACTGAAACCGAAGTATTCAAAGATCAAATTTTGATGGGATGCTGAAAAATAAGATTAAACAATGACTCAGCAGTATTCCTCCCACAGAAAAGCTGAAGAGAATCATCTGAAACGTAGTCTTGAAAAAGAAATTCTCCAGCTTGGAAATGTTCTTCAAAAAAACCAGTCCCTCATTGACAGTTTTAACACTTAAAAACTCCTTAAAGAAATCATCAATCATGAATCCAAAGGAGCTGCCTTTCTTGCAAAACACAAAATTATCAACGCAGTCGATGCACTGAATATTTTCATTAAAAATATTGAAAGTCTTAATGGAAAAAGAAAGCCTATCATCCATCTTGAAAAGTGGATGGCTTCCTAACAAGAGATCAAAAAGAAATTCGTAATTTAGCCCATTCGTAATATCAACCTCTCTTTTCTCCTCACTCAATTGACAGCAATGCTAAAAGAAGTCTGCATGAAAATTTACCACAATTTAGAGACAAAGAATTTTTAGATAGCCCCCTTTCTTTTGATAAAATTACCCGTTACCCTGGTATTGATAGTCTTCCAAATGAAATTAACACTACTTTCTGGTCGATCATTGGCAATGATCTGTATGAAGTGCTTCTAAAATCTATCAGTGATGGTGAACTGTCATTGTCCTGCAGACGGGCAGTTGTTTGCCTTTAACCGAAGTCAGGTGCCTCTGCGAAGTTGAACATTGGCATCCAGTTAGTCTTCTTTGTAGTGACTATAAAATTCTCACCAAAACACTCTATTACGTCTTTGCAATGTTCTGAGTTCTAGCATTCACGACGATCAGACCTGTACCATTCAAGATCGACAGATTCATGATAATATTGGTTTTCTGAGAGATAGCCTTCATTTAGCAAATTCAAATAACATTCAGCTTGCTATCGTTGCCCTCGATCAAGAAACAACTTTCGACAGAATTCATACTAGCTACTTGTTAAGTTGTTTAAAAGCCTTTGGGTTTGTCAAAATTTCCTTAATTATATCACTCTACTGTAATCCGATGTCCAAAGCTTAAATCGCGTAAATAACACTATCACTTCCCCAGTTTCCTTTGGGAGGGGTATTCGTCAAGGCTGTTCTCTGTCAAATCCACTGTACGTTATTGGAATTGAACCTTTGCTTCATAAAATACGCACTAAAAGTGATATCAAAGGCTTAACTATTCCTCATACTAATAAAGCCCACTGTAATCTTTCCGCCTATGCTGATGATGTAGATTTCCTTATTACCGAGACGAGGATTTTCAACAAACTTCGCCATTGACGGAATATCTACAATACAGCATCCAATGCAGACGAGTTTTGCTTAAACTGAAGGTATTTGGGCAGGTTGCTTGCGAGGCCGTAGGTGTGAACCACTCATCGCAAAATGGAATAATAGTACGGTCTAAAAGGTCTCGGCCTTTATTTGGCAATGATGATCTTTTTGTTAATAAAAACTGGGCAGATTTGGTCGATACTCTTTCAAACAGACTTGAATTTTTGAATCGGTATGCTCCAACTAGGGGTAGAGTTCTAATAATCAACAGCTTATTGACAAGCAAGTTCTTATATCGCCTCATTTCCTTATGTCCTCCAACTAGAAATACCAACTACAACTATAATGTTGTCCAGTCACTCATCTTGGACTTCTTTTGTCAAAGGCATAAACTGAATTCCGAAAGAGAAATCACACTTGTCAGTACAGAAAGTTGGTCACAAACTTGTCCACGTACCGTCTCGTATTAAATCTTTCAGTATGTAATTAATTCAGAGGTATCTTTACTCTGATAATAACAGACCCCTTTTCAGTTTTGTTGATTATTACTTCAAACAAGTTCATAATCTGTCGTATTCCACTAAATTACTTGCTGTCGAAATTGACACTGAATTTACCTGTTCGTCAAAATTTCATAATGATCTGCCAATCTGTCTCAAAAATTCGCAAAACCAGTTCTGATATTCATGAAATTCTTAACGAACCCCTTTTATAACAAGGAAATTTTCCATCCAGTAAAAAGGGTCGGTTGAAAATCGGCTGTTTTATAGAAACAGGTTTCACTAAAAAAAATGGCTGACTGATTTAGAAGTCTTTTCCAAATTAAGGTTCCAAGACAAGAAATTGACCTTTTAATCTAACAACTCTTTGGTGGTTAATAAGCTCAGAATCCCCCAAAATTATACATTTCCTGAAAGTCTTGATATAGGGAAACAATATAGTAACCACAGTGTCACCATTCTTTACATTACTATTACATGACAGGTAATTTGCATATGCTATCAAAAATCGGTTTTCCCTATGCTTTGTCTCAATACTTTAAATATCTGACTCAAACTTACTAGAATACAAGCAGTCACAACGCTCTTCTAAAGTATTCTCAGATTTTTTATATCTTGTTTAGTTTTATTTTAGCACAATTTTAAAGAAATTTACAAGAGTTATATTCTCTGCTCTGGAAGTTTTTTGGCAAAAAAATTGTTCAAGAAGGTTTAAAAACATTCTGAGACGCTTTTTAAAGATCCCTGGGAAAGCTTGCACTCATACTAATTTCAGCCATATATAGCATATAATAATGTATAATATATAATATATAATTTTTAGCCATATATAGTGTGGTATTAAAAACTGCAAAACTTTTAGTATGCTCATCACACAGAACAGTTCAGCAGTAGTTTGACAGGGAAGACCTATTCTACCAAATGCCTGGAACCTCTGAATTGCACAACCAAAAACGTAATCTATTGAATTGAGTGTTCATTGTGTGGGCTCATTTATGTTGGTAAAACAGGAAGCAGCTTACGATCTAGAATGAACGGACATCGCAGTGGAGTGAATCGAATTTTGGATGTGCAACTTTATAAGCATTTTAACCAGGACGATCACTCCACTTTGTCTATGCGTGTCCGTATTCTTGAAAAAATATACAATCCAACCAACAGCCCCACACTTAGTTCAGCATTCTGTAGACAGAGACAATACCACTTGATTAGACAGTTGGGTACCGCAATGCCTTATGGTTGTAATGACAACATCAAAGATATAGGCAATCTCTCAAGTCCTGGTTGTTCAGAAGTGAATGTGATGGGCCTATTTGAGTCTTCCGTCCGTAGAAGACATAGTCATGGACATAGGCGTTACCATCGGCCTAAATTGGATACATCTACCTCCATGACAAATTTCATGAACTGCTTCTTTTATTACAGAAGCCTTTAGGTCTCCATCACATTTGTACTTCATTATTTGCTCTTTCCATCAAGGACTTGAGAAGGTTGCATGCCCATGCATTGGGAATTGTCTTTGACAGATTCGAACAAAGAACCGTACAGACTGGTCAGTATTATTGCTGATATTGCACTATACAGAATATACAAGCCTGTTCGTGCTGAACCTATGACTGATGATCATCGTCATTTCATGCATCTTCCATTTACTAACAAAGGAATTGATGCCATTGATATCAGTAATATACTTCACAAAAAAAGGTTACATTAACTATACATGTATACTTTAAAAACCAGTCTGTACCTATTCTGTCATATCAAGGCAATCTCCAATAAAATATTCAATTACAATAAGGCATTGCAGCACTTCAAAGTTGATGAATTCCTTCAAACACCAGCATCCTGTGACTGCTCTACATCTCCCTTCAAATATACTCCAGTTGGCCATGTCATCACTGGTGATCTGAACTCGATTGAAATTTCATCACCTTCGTAAGATATTATCTTGTGGACCCAAGTTCAGAGAACCTCGCAGGATCAACTGGAACCATAATTTAAGATCATTATGGATTCTGTTGAAGAATATGCCAGGAATTGGGCTAAAAGGAAGGATATAGAGTTGGACACACTGTCAGAATGGGTCAACTCTGTGAGGAAAATAGTGCGTGGCCGTATTGGTCGACTAAGATCACATGTTTGCAGAAGGACCCTATTCTGTATTTAAAGATCCTGATGCTGTTAAAGCCCGGGGCGAAATGGACCGGGATCCGGATTAATGCCAAGTTTCGGTGGGCGTTTTGGGGCACGGCTCTGCATAATGAGTCTGTTGGTAACGGTTGCTATCGTTCGCATTATCTGCGTAATCTGTTTGCTCTCAACTCACGCTCTGACTGTTAAAGCTTAGGTACAGCCTTCGCAATATGCGAAAGAAAAAAGAAAGAAGGAAAAAATATCAATTTCCTAAAAACAGGAGCGTGTTGAGTTGATGTACTGAAGTTTTTGCTGAGTTGATTCACTGAAGTTCTGGGGTCATCGTTCGAGAATGATTCTGCTACTGACCGCCATATCTATATACATACGGAATTGGCGCCGTACGTGTACGCGTAGTGAAATAATCATCAAGAAAGTAATAAACATAAACATTAAAAATAATCCGAAGCTGGTAATTTCGTATGTTGAAATCACGAATTACCGATCTAAACATTGACTGAGAAACACGGTCAGGAAAATGGTAGGAAACAGGTGAACGACGCGACGTCATAACCGATCGCTAAAATAGAAAAATAAGTTCACTACATCACGGAAGGATCGAGATTTCCATGAATCTCGCGTACCACGATATCTGTAAGCGATCGAGGTCGGCTACTCGGTTGCTTTGTCCCCGGACAACTCATCACGATCACGAGTTATGTTTATTTTCGGAGCAATGGGATGAACCAGGGACTGGGTTCATAGATATCTTCGTTATTGAAGAAATTGAAGTCCAACCTTTGTCGAAATCATACGATGTAGTGCCAACTCAATGAGCCGATCTCGGACACACGTATCAGTAGGCCTAAGCCTTTCAAAGAAGACCGGGTGATGACGCGTCGACGCTCACTTGCTCACCTTGAACTGACATTGACAAATACTGTTTTGATGTCTTTACAAGCTTTGTTTAATTCTCATAGCAAAAGTCCAAACGTTACTGGGGCAACCAGTATGTCAAAACCTTACCAACCCTCCGAACACGACATGTCATTGTAAGAACACGTGTACATGTACAAACCATACGGCCGTTTTCAGGGCTAGCATTTATATCAAAAGCGACTGTAGCGTACTGGTACTTTTGGCCGTAGATTGGGGGGGCTGTGGGTGGGTGGCTCTCTTTGACTGACTGTAATTAAATCGATCATGGAGGCTACCGCCATGCTTTAATATTTAGTTTTTTTCGATGTCATTGTAAACTATGGACTCTGCCTGCAGTTCTGTAAAATACAGTGTACGAACATTTCGCAAGGATACATCGTACCGGTACTGACTCATCTCTTGCTAAGTCACGACCAAAAATGGCTCACTTTCGCGGTGTCATTGCATCATAAACGCTTGTTAGTAAAATAGTTTATGACAACCACGACGTTTTCATCCTGTGTGCACGCCAATATACAAGTAACTCTGAGCGTACACATGGTTTATTTACATCGTAATTATTCTCGTATGCACAGCAAATGTTTGACCAGTTTACACCTTTGCGCGTCACTGCATGATTGACAATTGTTTGAAACGCGGAACGACTGTTCCCTTGGGGCCATTTCCTTTGTTACGAAAGCGATTTTTCCCCCAATCGTCGTAATTTTAAAAGGCTTTGTGAAATCTTTGCGGATACCTGTATGGCCTACGTGTTTATGAAACAGTCTATGTTTATGGTATGCCAATAATGTTTGTTTGAGAATTGCTGCGGCTGATTTTCACGGAGCGGTATACCTTGCTGTTGCCAGTTGTCACTCAAGCGCCATTATGAATTTTCAATGAGTTAGGGGTCTTTTATACCCCGCACCGGGGTTTAAGTGTTTGAATGATACCCATCACAAATGTGCTGTCTTTCCTGCTGGTAAAGCTGCCAATAACATTGTATTTGTCCGTAAGAACTATTATTTTGAATGTCTTATAGACGAACTTGGTGTAACTAAGACCTCAACCAACTCCACTTACAGACAATCAATGTTCAGCAAATCTGAAATTTTGGCAAACCATTAGTAATTCATGGACAATTTTAATATTACAATAAAGGATGACCATAATAAGTTGCCTAGCTTATACTGGATACCAAAGCTCCACAAAACACCTTACAAAGCTATGTTTATTGCAGGATCTTCAAAATGTTCAACAACAGACTTATCGAAGATACTGACTTCTGTTCTTTGTACTGTTAAAGGTCTGGTGAAAGGCCCATGTTGCAAAATCACAGAAATACAGTTGATGGTCTATAAAACAGTTACATTCATTTCTTTTTCGTTAAGCGCGCGTGATTACGAAATATGGCAAAAGAAAAATGCAATGTGGGCTTGTCACCCGAGCCTCTCCGAAGCTTTCCGAAGTTTGCCCGACACCGTATCTCATAACGGGAAGAAAAGTATTTCACACCTCCGTAAGCTCCCTACGGGGGTAACTTCTAGGGTTTCCGCTTACATGATCAGGACAGTGTCCTCCTTCACTATGGGAGAACGTTGTTCTTTGGTGGCTGTGACAGTGGCAAGAACATGAACGGCTCAACTGTAAACTTTTTCAAGTTCTCGTCAAGTGTCGAGTGTGTGAACCATAATGTGCTTGTCTCTGCTGGTTCATACGATCGGCCACGGTCCCTCGGCTGAGCCTGCCTCGCTACTCCGCTACACAGAAGGTTGGGACCGCAATGCAAATCAACAGCATGAACACTAACACTGAACGTTGTGACTGCCATTAAATGCACTTATCTACAACACGGAACGTTGGGACCGCAATTCAAATCGACAGTAACTTAAAACGTAAATGGGACTGTGATTAAAATGCACTACAACTACAACACGGAAGGTTGGGACCACGATGCAAATCAGCTGCATGAACAGCAACACTTAATGTTGAGACTCAAATTAAACGAACAACAACACGGAACGTAGAGATCGCGATACAAATCATGGAGGTACAGTCCTCCATTATACAAATCGACAGCAACACGTAACGCGTTGTTGGGACGGCAATTAAATTGAAGAACAACGGGGAATGCCGGACCACGAGGACCGAAATTGATTTGATAAATATTTAATTGTGCTATGAATCATTGAACAGTGTCAAGTGAATTTAGGGTTTATTTGCATATTTAATGAACTTTCTAATTGGTGACATTACTCTAAAATTACAGCACTAAATTAAATAAAGCGTGCTACAAATGTTGATCTGATGGATATCTAGTTGTCCCATGAAGCATTGAGCAGTGTCAAGTTAATTAACAGCTCATTTGCATATTAAATAAAGTTTTGTAATTATTGATTAAACTCTGAGAATATTGTGCGAAGTTGAAAAAACCTGCTACATATAGTGATAACATATATCTTATTGTTCTGTGAAAGGTGATACTAGAAATGAACCTGTTGTAAAACACGTGAGCATATTCAGTTCATATCTGGTCTGAATTTAGTCTTTGTACATTTAGTGTATATAGTGAATAAACAATGGTTTGAAAACTACGACAACAACCACTACTACTACTACTACTACTACTACTACTACTACTATTATGTGTTTGAAATTCGCTACACACACGTCTCAGCACATTGTGCAAAACAGAAACAAATATAATAATAAGAGTACAATAACACATGAAGCTATATAGCGAAAACTAATAAGCTGTAAATTAATAATTGACCAAAGGAAGTCTTTTAAAATATTACAGATAAAACTAGGTGAAAGGGTAAATTTTCAAATTCACCTTTAAAAAACTGTCAACAATCCTAGCTGACTTAATTTCTAACGGCAAGTCATTCCAAAATACGTGAGCACAAATAGAAAATGCTCTAACGGCCATTTATCTCTTTTAAATTACCACGAAGTTGCGTCAAATGTAAGTTCTGACTTGATCGCAGGTCTCTTACTGGTAAATATTATTTTACCAAATTTCTCCAATAAACAGGTGCCTTTCCATGAACAATTTTGAAGGCGAACAAGAATATTTTAAATTCAGTGCATGCATCTTCCGTAAGCCAATGGAGATCTTCAAGAATATTATAGTTTATTTAAGTGTATGTGTGATATGTTTAAACTTACGCGTAAGACAAACTAATCACGCTGTAGCATTCTAAAGAGACTTTGGTCGTGAAAGTTGGGCTATGGGAATATCAAACAACAGACTATTAAAGTAGTCTAGTGTGGATGTCACAAATTCGTTGATCAGCTTTGCAGCCGAAGGTCAATCAAGTGATTATGAATCTTTGATATTATATGCAAAGAAAATAAACCGTGATAATAAACGTGATAAGACATGCAACCATCCCGATTCGAAATAGCACTGAGATTTCTGACTGAAAC
The DNA here is from genome assembly GCF_041260155.1 of Ptychodera flava. NCBI lineage: Eukaryota > Metazoa > Hemichordata > Enteropneusta > Ptychoderidae > Ptychodera > Ptychodera flava. The sequence continues at coordinate 122,432 of NW_027248421.1, forward strand.
TGAAGGAATAATGTCACAATGGCCAATTCTCAGATTACATCTAGCTTTGTCAAATTAGACTTCAAACGTGACGAGAAGTGAACAACTTCTGTCTTGTCATCATTCAGAACAAGTATGTTGGATTTCATCCAAATGCAAACGTCATCCGAACACAAAGCTCAACACTACTTCGAATGTCGTCATGAGGTCTGTTGCAAATGACATACTTTGTGTATCGTCCGCGTATATCATACAATCAAGTTCATGGTTTACGATGATGTCTTCCAGTGGTGCTGTAGTGTAAGCAGTACTTAGACAAGCACAGATCCTTGTGAAACACCATATTTCATGCGTGAACTTTCGGATATTACAGATCCATTTCAACAGATTGTTGACGTTTAACAATATACGAACAAAACCAAGGTAAAGTAGTGCCAGTACGGTGTGGCAGTCTCGCAGCAAGGTGTAATGATCGATAGTATCAAACGACGCTGATAGATCCAACAAGATGAACATCACCACTCGTTTGTCATCCAGAGCAAGAATGAAAATATTTTGAACACTGCTTGGTTGTAGACCGAGCGTGTTGCAAAGTTGCGACACTTTGTTTCCAAAGTAATCTAAGAATGCAGATAGGATCTCATTTGGATGTTATTTTGCAAGGCATTGGATTGTTCTGCTCTTGAATCGGATAGTTCTGCTACAATTGTAAGCAATTTTTGTTATATGCTTCATTAATTCTTGTGTGATGGAAGACTTATTTAGCTGCACCACGGTGGCTAGAATATTCAAAGCACTTTATTACGAACATTTGGCGATTGATGTCTAGTCTTTATTTACGACAGCTCGTTTCCAATCTACGAACATCCTTACTAAAAGATAACAGTTCCCAGAGGGAACATGGTAAGCGTACTTCATCGACTGGCTTTTGACGGGGGCAACTGTCTCGAGAACGTTGGTAACAACCCTTTCGAAATAATAATGCAAATCTTCAGAACTATTGTAACTATGATAACTAACCATTTTGGCTGAGAGAATGTCTTTCAGATTGTCATTGTTTATTGTACGTAGGTCATGATGTGTAATAATGTCCCCTTGTTGTTGACTGGTTGTTTCATATTCAAAATATGAAAATTCAAGCATGAATTTCTCGCAAGAGATACTGTCGAATATTGTAACAACGGTAAAAGTTTCTGTATATACATGTTCACCACCTTATAACAATACCATTTTATGAATTGGCTAAAAATACCAATAAAAATGTTAATATACGTCGTCGCAGCATTAGAGGTATATTGTTACTCTTCACAAAAGAATACACGTCCAATCAGGACTGAAGGGGACATGTTCTTCATCAATTCGTTGAATCTGTTTCTGTAACCATCGGGTATCGCGAATAAAACGTATGCGCAGAAGATGGTACTGTAACATTTTAAGTATGAATCACGTTGGCATTTTGTAGGAGAGAAGGATGGTTATTAAATTGATATGAATGAAGTTGGTTACTTTAAATTCTGTCTTTTTATTGATCTACATAGCTTCTAACGTAATTGAATAAAATGGAAATTCCCTTAAGGTAATTGATACGAATGATGGAGTACAGCTTAAAATTCGGGGAAAGAAATACATCAGTGAAGGATTGGAGTGGTGAAGCCGATAATGACAAAACATTCGCTCATTCTTATCACAAATGCAATTGTTTCTGTTTAGATTTAAGTCTATACAATTTCAGTTAACAATGTTATGAATACCTTGGCAGAACCTTCCATATCGTTCAGCTCACAGGGGCTGATTTACTCAATAAATCAACAGGAAAGTTGTAGGAATGTGTAAACGCTATGGAGATGGCAGTTGTATATATTGTTCTTGCTTTCGGTGTCGTCCTAGTTCCCACGTAAATTATACAATTGACAATCAAAAACAATCCAGGTCGATTGTGATTTCAGTACATAATATGTTCAACATGTTATACTTTCTCTTATTTTAAAGAGATACCTATGTCCTCCATCTCTGTAACGTTTAGGGTATAAAATCAGTAGTGAAACTGATTGTTAACGGCGTGACTTGAAGATACGCAAAGCAAAGTAAGCAAATAAAATGGCTGCCGCTCTCAAACTACGATATGATGTTGGCTGCTTGAAATTTGCGGGCCTTTAGGGAGGTAGGCTATTTTTGCTTCCTGGATGCAGGGATAAATAAGTCCTATATATAAGTCCTATATAGTCCTATATAAGCTAGACGCAATTGTATATCTTTAAGATCGTTCGTCTTCTACTGTTTCAGTAAATGTTTTGTGATCTAGACCTCCGAAACCGTTGTATGCAGCCTTTTTTAAAATCCTGAATGGTTGAATAATTTAAAAGGTCTTAAGCACGACTACTTTAGGCTTATTACGTTTAAAGTACTCAAGCACTTCACCAGAACCATATAAAGAAATGGAGTGTTATGGTTTCACAATGTTTATTTACTTGTTTTCGTTCGGTATCAGCAATTGTAAATTTTGCTTTTTCTTCTGGTTAAATAATAATAAACAACTTTATCTGACCATTTGAATGTGACCTTTTTGCCATCTGGTATGCAATATTGTGTTCAAACTAATTTGCATATATCTTCATTAATAATAATCTATCAAACTGTTTTGGCTATACTTCCAAAGTCTAATGTCATTGGCACTATTGTTTTTAAAACATTTTAAGTGATAAATTGGATGTTTTTCGCATCACACTAATATGCAAAATCAATTTATTTTTCATTTCGATGACCTTGAATGACCTTTGCATCTCAGTGTAAATAATTATTACAACCCGTTACACCGAAGCGCTTATAAATTTGAATAAAGTTTGAACTCATCCCATTCTTTTTCTGATGATATGATCATCGGATATGAACTTTAAAATTGACCTCCTTTGCACGAAAATGGATCAATCGAAATTCTGTAAAGCCATCTTGTAGACCATATAGGTAGGTTTCTCCATACCAAATGTAAAAGTCATTTTCTATGTCAATTTTTAGAAGAAGAGTTTGAAGGTATTTTAGAATCTCGTTCAACATTCGACCTCCTATATAAATCTACAGCTAAGGTATGGCATACGTTTTCTGGTCTAAACAAAATCGTGGGAGAGCTTGAGTCTATTGGCCAATGACAAGTTAGGGACCAAATGAAAACCTTTATTTCGGGAATGCCCTGACTTTTGACCCTCAAAGCATCTGTACCTCATTTATCATGTTCACATATAATTCAAGGCTAGCCAACAATGGTTAACGTCTAATTATAGGAGCAATTTGTTTGTGTTTTGTTTTTCATTGCAAAACAAATATAGCCTTTTACATTGATTTCATGCATGTTTGCATGCATGTATCATGCTTTGAAATTACATGGGGCGAATTAAATATTGATTTTGCTGATTTCTAGCTTACTCCCGACTGGTTAGGAACGAAAAAGAGGAGGATAAAGCGTTGAAGCAGAAATTGGATAATGGTACCGTTTAAGTCAGAAAGAAATGAAAACCTTCCTCTGTGCATATAGATGGGGAGACAATAGCAAGTATGAGTTATCTGTATGTGATCATTTATGCTCTACTTTTCGAAGGGGACTGCAATATAGGTAACTAAAGTTGTTTTTAATTGTTTACATCGTTGTGACTGTTGGGATGGAAATCAATATCAAGAACGAAACATTGCTTACTCAGTTAAAGCCCTCATTCAGAGGAATAATACGTTACACAGCGGCTACTCAAATGCCAGTCAATATAGCTACAAAATCGTTATCCATGGAAAAATGTAGTATACAAGACAACGCCTCCCTTGCCTATTGTTAACGACGTCACTGTGTCTTCAACTCAAGCTGCTTAAAAATCCTTCTATTTTGTTTGTGTGAAATTATTTGGAAACACTACTATTTTATTGAAGTTAATAGTCTAACTTAATCGGCTGTTTACGCCCCGAAATGATACAATTGACACGATTTTCTTCACAGTGGGCAATAATCTTCATATTGATATCGTGTCTTTATCTGAACGCTGCTGGCTAAATCGTTTTCTGTCTGCTAAGTATTGGAATATCCGTGCACTACGTTTATGTGCTAGAAACAATATTCATATACCTACATTCACGTGCCTGTGTAGAGCTATGGGAGAAAGGGCCCTCAGATCCGTGCATTTTTTTACGTATAACACCCTGGCCTGGTGACCAATATGGGCAGTTGCGTGCATTTCTGAATTACGTGATTCTGGTTACTACGTGCGTTGCTATCCGCAAACGTTGCATTCGTACTCAAAGCCAGTGCGAGATTTGGAAAACGTCTACTCGCTCAGATCGTAGTTGCGGCTGGCGACAGTGGAGCCGCGCCGCAGACATCAGCTTTTATTTCTAAATTCTAGTGAAATCTTGTGTAAAATAAGTGTGTGCCTATTCAGTATAAAGTAAAGAAACTGATATCATGCTTTTGTCCTTCTTGACCTCGATTTTAGCCTTCATCTCTGTTGGTCACGTAATAGTACGCATCTTGCTTTGTGGATTCTGGAAGTTTTTAGGTAAACAAATGACGTCACTATGTATGACAATCCATGACGGGAAGCGGCGATCGTATTTTAACTGACACAAATTGCGATGAATTTTTGATATCGCACGCATTTTTATCTCCCAAACAATGTTGAATATTATGTTAACTACATATTTATCATTCCATAAGGTATATGATAAAAACTTAAAATGGCCCTGATACAGCTTTTGCGGCCCTTAGTCGTACGGCCTACGGGCCCTCGCACGCTCGTACCCTTCTGCCGTACGACCTCGGGCCACAAAAGCTGTATCAGGGCCGTAAAGATTAGTAAAAACCTTGATAGTATTCAGGTCTTTATCCTTTATCTTGTCCAAGTGGGTGATCACGGTGACTGCGGCAAGTCCTGTGTAACAAATAAGGAGGAACACAACTTTAATAATCATTGTAGACACTTGTCATATAATTATATTCATTTTAATGGTTCAAAAGCCATGCATTATATTAAATGAGTAAGGGACACTGTTTAGTATGCCATTATTGCAAACTTACCATTAGGTCTCATTATTTCTCTCATTGGGTTGAAGTAATGAGTAAGCTCGCCTTTGATTAATCGAGGATCCGTTCCACTTATGACGAATATGACTTGGTGTATTCTGTTGTGGATTTTCCCTTGTGTTATATCTGAACTTTGTTCGGTTGTAAAATTTATTTCCTGACCAATTTTTATTGTCCCGGTTATTAAGTTTTTGAAGGCGGCTATTTCCTTACGGCCATAACTTCCGAAGCCACGAGTGTCGATCAATTTGAAGTGCCAACCACCAGAAACGTAATCCATGACACGAACTGTTCCTTCACCACCTTCTGTTTTTACGTCAGCAGAACCTTTCATTTAAAAAGAAAAGAATTAAAAATATGTTGATTTCCAATTCATTTTGCCATTGTGATATTTACGCATTTAAGACGATGCCTGTCGATGAAATGAACATTTCTGATGTTTTAATAGATTTTATAGAAAGCTGATCTGTTAAGAGCTGCATGCACCCACCCCCTTACAGTTTGGTCATATTCACATGCAAGTGGAAATTTCAACATAATAATTTATAGTTTCCCTATGTAACAATCTAGATGTTTTTATTGACAACTCGCCGTCAGGGAGTGCTAACTTACTTTGGCCGAGGATTAGCGTCTTGTACTTTCTCACACCTCATAAAAAAATAGAATCGTATGCTTTGTGTTACGCTGCTCCAAATAAAAGTTATTGGCTAAGGTATGACTCTAAGGTAAACACTTCCCAAACCATTGTATTAGAAGGTCGTAGCTATTGACACTTTAAGCAAATAAAGCGCAATAAATGTTTTGTCCTAAGTCGATCTTAGTTTGATAAAGACTCATCACATACAATAGTTTTTTATGCGGTTTCTGCATCCATTTTATACAATTCTCCCTATTTCTAGACATTTGTAAAAATGTTACGATTGTAATTTTTCAAGTAAAAGTATTACAGGGAATATGTACAATTTTGTTGAACTCATAACGAACGTTCACTGGGATAAACAATTTCACACGGTACAACGTGGAGGGTCTTTTCTTCGTTTACTGAAGTATCATTACCGGTAGTTCTTTTGTTAACTAAAGTATCGTTGCCGATGTGTTAATTAACATACGATGCTACTACCGGTCAGATGAATACGCACAAAAGATGTTTACTGACATTGACATGATACTGGTACTCGAATGGACAATTAAGCTAAAACAATGAAGTGTGACACTGATATGGCTACATCACGGTGGTCATCATTTAATTGATTACACATACGACATCTCTGTGTAGTAGCATCTTGTGTTACCTCTCACGGAGTTAATTCCCAGCTGAAGTCTTCAACCGTTAAAATAGCCGGCAACACGTGGTGGAGAACGACCGGGCAATACACAAGCGCCGTAAAAACTTGCATGACAACCAGAAGTGGGCAGAGATATAATCCAAGTGCTGAAGAACTCGTGTATGACCATCCTGAAGTGCCAGTCATCAAGGACGACATGCCAGAACTGCAATTAGAGGAGGTTTTTGACGATTACCTGGCAGGATCATCTCAGCAAAACGTAGACCAACAGTGGCAGAGGAAAGTGGACCTCCTGTTGGAGTCCACTTTGAGCGTTTTAGAAAAATGAGACAACTCAACGAGGAGGTCAAGGACGAAACTGGCACCAATGGTATCGGGCCGACAAAATTTTCGGCCGCGAGAATAAAAACGCTCATCGGTGGTGGCGACGATACAGAGACTTCGCCGACTTCAAGAAATGGAACCCTGAACATCAGGTAAGAGGCGTTAGCTTATATCTGACGGGGGAGGCAGAAAGATGGTTTCAAAACCAACCAAAAGAAGGGGACACTCGCCATGACCTGAAGGTGTTTGAGAGAAAGTTCATTTAGCGGTTTGGGAAGATGGGACCTTTGTGGCTCCACGATCAAATGTTGCACTACCATCGGCAATGAGCAGGCCAGACTATAGAGCAGTACACAATCTCATTGAAAGAGCTCGGAGAGAATGCTAGCCGAGTGAAAAAGAACTGGTTTCATTTTTCATTAATGAGCTCTTGCCGACAATTAAATCCTTCGTCATAAGTAGGTCCCCACAGGATTATACATATGCATACCACCATGCAAAGACAACAGAAGTGGTTTCCAGAATTACTCGGATAACAACGAGGCTATGGAGGCAAGTAACCGAGCTTTGAGGGACAATATAGCGACTTTGACGGAACAGATGCTTGCCATGAATAAGGAACTGAGAACTTTGAAAGAAACAGGAAAACAAGGAAAGGACGCTATTCAAAGGCCCCCACCAGTCTACAGAGGAAGAACAGTTCAGGATGCAAAGGTACATGCAGTGTACTCGATGTTTCGAATTGGCCACAGCACCGCTAATTGTCGAACAATACAAACTCAAATAGTTGATGAACGAACTTGTTATTCATGTGGCCGCGTAGGTCATATAGCACGAAATAGTAGGAATATACGTGTCAATCAAAGGCCTTATTTAATGCTTAAGGCCGAGTTTTAATTTTGTAAGGGAGCCACATTACGGCAAGGGCAAAAAGAATGATGACAAAATATTATTTAAGACTCAACAATTGGGAATAATTACGGAAAACAAGACACTGTTGAAATTTTGGGTTCTTCGAATGACGAATTAATTGATAATAATATTATTTCAGTGTCTATCCATGAACGAAAAGTGCAGGGGTTGATTGACACAGGGGCTCATTTGACCGTCGGGTCGGAAGAATTATTTAATTTGATTCCTGAATTGCATAAAGTAAAATTTCAGAAATCGGAGGTGTCTAAAATTTTAACAGCGGGGAATGAAAAATTAGACGTAATTGGGGTATTGGAGGTACCAGCGTTTATTGCTGATAAATATGTCAAGTTGCGTATTTATATTGTTAAGGGTTTACAACGAAATTTGATATTGGGTATGGATTTCTTGAAACGATATCAAGTAGTAATTAATTTCAGTTCTCGGAGGATAAAATTGCGAGGTGAGGTAACTTTAAGAGTAGCTAAGGATATAACAGTGCCACCAAAATGTGAATTTATCGCTCCAGTTAGAGTGCCGTATAATTATCCAGAGGGTATTGTTGGCTGTACAAATCAAAGGAAATCACGGGTAATGCCTGGTATCTTAGTAGCAAGGGGTTTAGTTCATTCTAACTGTAAAATAATACCTATGAGAATAGCTAATACTTTGGATTCTGAAGTTAAAATTAGGCGAAATACGACTATAGGTGCATTTTCTCCTCTATCAAATGATTGCCATATTTTAAATTTATCTGAATTGTCGGGTACTCAAATTCCAAATTACAGTCCTAAAGTTTAACAAGAAAACTATTTGATTGAACAACTAAAGATCAGTGAGCTTGATTTAATTAAACACCAAATTAAGTTAAAAGATGGGGCGATTCCATTTCGTAGAGCACCGTATAGGGTAACCCCGAGAAAGAGGGAGGAAATAAAGAGACAGGTTGATGACTTACAGAGACAAGGTGTAATTGAACCTTCTGTATCACCCTTCGCTAGTCTTGTGGTTCTTGTCAAAAAGCCAGATCAAAGATGGAGATTTTGCACAGATTTTAAATTTTAAATATTATAACAGAGCCCGATTCCTTTCCATTGCCACGAACCAATGAGTTCTAAGAAATGCTTTGTTGGAATAAACCACAGTATTTTTCAACAATGGACTTACAATCAGGTTTTTCCAATTAGAGTTAGATGAAGAAAGTCGACCTAAGACTGCATTTGTTACACATCAGGGGTTATTTCAATATCGTTGGCTGGCACAGGATTTGAGGAATTCACCAAGTTGCTTTCAGCAAACTATGCAATTTGTTTTACGTAATATCTTGTGGGAATTTGCTTTATGTTATATTGATGATATAATTATTTATAGTAATACTTTCGAAGATCACTTAGCTCACCTGAATATTATTCTAGAACGGTTGAAACAGGCGGGACTAAAATTGAAGCCCAGTAAATGTCAATTTGTTCGTAGAAGTGTGAAATTCTTGGGACATATAATTTCTAAAGATTGAATCGCCACTGACGAAACTAAAGTCGCTGCTGTAAAAGAACACCCAGACCAGTAACAGTAACCCAGTTGAAATCATTCCTAGGATTGGCTAACTATTATCGCAAATTTGTTAAGAATTTCTCGAAAATAGCGAGGCCATTACACAAATTGCTAGGAAAGAATTGTCGATTTCTTTGGATAGATAGACATGAAGAAGCCTTTAAAAGACTTAAACAATTGTTATGCGAGGCCCCTATTTTGGGTTTTCCTGACTTGTCCAAGAATTTTATTATATACACTGACAGTTCTACCTACGCTTTAGGCTTTGTTTTTGCACAATTCAGGATGGTAGAGAACGAGTGATTATGTATGGGGATGAAATTTGAATTGTTACGAACAAAATTACACTGTCACAGAATTAGAAGCGCTTGCCGCAATACATGCTATACAAAGTTGCGATCACCATGTTAGATCTAATCACATAACAATAATTACTGATCATTCAAACGTTGACATTTATGCTTAAACAGAAAATACCAAAGGGACGCATTGGGAGATGGATAATGACTTTACAGCAATATGATTATGAAATTGTATATCGACAGGAGAGAAAAACACATGAATACCGACGCTTTGTCTAGACGCCCCTATTTATCATGTCAGGGACACAAGTCTGATGTTACTGACTTAGACAATACCCTGAAATGAGTAAAACGTTAAACAATAGGGAGACCTGAATTGACAAATCAGTCAATACAGATATTATGTTAATTGAGCCCAATTCAACCTCGGAATGTAATGTAAATCAGCCAAGCACGGATAGTCAATCTATTCAAAGTGAGACACAGGAAAATAATTCTGTTGAGACTAACGATGAAAGTTTTATTAGTAATACTGAAAATGAAAGTAACGATAATAGTAAGTGTTGAGATAGATGAGACTGTTATAACTAATATTGGGGGAGAAACAAAGACAAGACACTTTTTTAATTAAACTGTTTAATTACCAAGAGCATGAAAATGTGCCAGATGACACTAAATTAGCGCGTAAAATTACCAGTATAGCTCCAAACTTTGACATAGTCGATGGGATTTTATTTCATTTTTGGAAACCAACTGGGAAAGCTACATTTAAAGGAGATTGTGTAAGACAAGTAGTAATTCCTAAATCTTTAAGGAATTATGTAATTAAAAGGGCACATGACTGTGTTTTAGGAGGTCATTTAGGGTATTCTAAAACTTTAGGAGTTTATGAGCAAGCTATTATTGGGAAAGAATGGCTAGAGATGTAAATATATATGTTAAAACTTGCGCTCATTGTCACACCCGTAAACGTCCAAACATCGCCATGAAAGCGAAATTGTTGCCAATTGCAGTATCGGGACCATGGGAAAGAGTTGGTTGTGACATAGTTGGGCCACTCCCTCGTACTTATGATGGGCACAAATTTATACTGGTTTTTACTGATTACTTTTCTAAGTTTCCCTTGCTTATCCATTAAGAAATGCTAGAGCTGAAACAGTAGCGAGGATACTATTTGATGAGGTCATAGCCGTGTATGGGAGTCCCAGGGTCTTAATGAGCGACATGGGATCTAATTTCTTATCTCAAGTTGTTCAAGAAACTTGTCGATATTTTAATGTTGAAAGCAGAATATCCAGTCCGTACAGGCCCAGACGTCGGGACTTACCGAGAAATTTAACGGGATGTTAGTTAACATGTTATCAATGTTTGTTGATGAAAAACAAAAAGGTTTGGATAGATTTATAAGTTCAATATTAATTGCATATGCAATGAGTCCCCAGGAATCAACTGGGTACAGTCCATACTTTTACTCTTTGGCAGAGAAGCAGTGCTCCCTTTGGATGTTGAAATTCAGCCTGTAGAAGGTAGAACACGTAATATTGATACTCATTTGAAAGTAATGGCGACAAAACGTAATATTGCATTTAAGATAGCTAAGAAAAATATCAATCAGTATCAGAAAGCAATGAAGAAAAGATATGATTGGAGAGCCACTGCTAAACAAAATTTCAAAGTTGGCGATCAAGTTTATTTATATAAACCATCAATTAAACCTGGAGTTAATCGGAAATTTGTACATAAATGGACCGCCCATACATAGTCACAGAGAGAATAGGTCCAGTTAATTATAAGCTCCGATTTTACAATAGTGATGGAACTACAAAAGGATTGTTCATTTTAACCGGCTTAAGAGAGCTCATTTACGGCCATCTGAATTCGATTCTAACATCTCTGAATCGAATAGTGAAAATGGAATAATCAATGATGAACATACAACTGCCAATGAAAATGAAACGACTAATACCAGCCCTGATGTAGACCAAAATGTAGATGCCACAATTCCGAAAGTTCCGATGATAATTGACCTGAGAGCTCATACCATAGATTAACAGAGAACGTTTACCAATTCAAAATCTTTTACTCCTAGGAAGACTCTAACCGATCAGACTGATGAAACAAGCAAGGTGAATCAGACGCAAATGAATATTACGAAGTAGAAAAAATTCTGAAAGGGCGTTATAGAAATGGGAAATTACAATTCTGGTAATGTGGAAAAACTTTGCTAGCAAACATAACACCTGGGAGGATGAAGATAATTTAAATGAAGTAGCTAAAATATTTAAGGAAAAATCCAGTGCGGATAATTGGAAGACGTTCTCCTAAAAGCCTTACATAATTTGATGATCAACTTATAATTTGTTGCATCGAGTTAACCAGCAATTCAACATTTAATGTTTTAGCATCTAATGCACGTGTGAATGTGAAGAGTGTGAGGAAGTATCGGTACAATGTAAGTGTGTGTGAATGTTGACGTGAATAGAGAATTGTTGATCAATTCGATTCAAATTTAGCCTGATTCATAATCACTTAATTAAGTGATTTATTTAGTGCGGTAACAATCAGTTCCTTTCCCTTCTTTAGTAAACTATCGGAGATTATGATTTTCCCCTCTCCTGTGAGAACTTCGGTAGATTATGATGTTCCGCCCTTCCTCGTTCGGGTCCTTAATTTTCAAAGTCTAAGTAAATCTATTTTGAAGAAACAGAAAGAATCCACAAAGGTACTCGAGTGTAGTCAATTAGGACAAATCACTACTTCCCGTGTCTGGAACTAGGGATGATAAAGATAATAAAGTTAGATTTGTAGCTGAAAATAAAAGAGTTAGATTTAAGGATACTGCAGTTAAGCCTAAGACTTTATCAAAGTCAGCAAATCCAAAGACTATACGTCAGTTTGTCAAAGATAATATAGAAGATATTGAAATAGAGAAAGAAGAAATAGTAAAATATATTGAAATAGAGAAAGGAGAAATAATAATAGATATTGAAATAGAGAAAGGAGAAATAGTAAACGATAGCGCTATCGAAGATGATAATATGTTGATGAAGGCCACTGTAGGCCGTAATAAGAATGAAGATTTACAAAGTGGTAACATAGATACCTTTCGTGAAGAGTACGAGTTTTATGCATTATGGTACTACCCCATAAGAAGAGGGGAGTGTTTTATTTGTGTGATGGTATTTTTGGAGGGTTTTAAAGGTATAGCTCACACTTTTATCATCCCGGAATTTTTACAGACTTCGTATTTTTTTTAGTTTTGAAAGTTTGTTTTGATTTTACTGTATTTTGATAATGGTGTAGTTAAGGCTTTTGCGTGTATTTTGACATTTTACGTCCACTTTATTGTATTTTACATGTAGTATGAGCTTTTAGCTAAGCAGTTTATTATTTTCTTTATTTGTATTTTACATTTACTTTAAGCTTTTAAGTATGTCATTATTTTCTTTCATTTTCACAAAGAGATTTACAAATGAAAACCAAAAAAACAAAACTTTGAAATGGTTATTGAAAATCGGGACGATTTCTTTAAAGAAGGGGAGTGTTACGATTGTAATTTTTAAAGTAAAAGTATTACAGGGAATATGTACAATTTTGTTGAACTCATAACGAACGTTCACTGGGATAAACAATTTCACACGGTACAACAACGTGGAGGGTCTTTCTTTTGTGTACTCAAAGTATCATTACCGGCGGTTCTTTTGTTAACTAAAGTATTGTTGCCAATGTGTTAATTAACAACAATGCTACTACTGGTCAGATGAATACGCACAAAAGATGTTTACTGACATTGACATTGATACTGGTACTCGAATGGACAATTAAGCTAAAACAATGAAGTGTGACACCGATATGGCTACATCCAGTAGTCATCATTTAATTGACTTCAGCTGAAACAATGGCTCATACATACATAATCAAATTCTTGATCCACAATCTTGACCATGCAATGGCAGTAACTATTATTTCAAGAAGTGGCATTTTTCAAAAGAATATTATAAATTTAAAAAGAGTTAGTTTGGATGCCAACTCAGCAGAATAATTCTGAATATTTTAGAAACTTCCTTCCAAATAAGTATTTGGATTTTTATCTTTTATCCAATCGAGTACCTTTAATACTTTTTAGCCAATGTACAGTCACTTCCTGTAATGTATTTTACATGTTCAGGTTACGCCCTGAAAAAAGTGTCTATTTAAAGGGGAAATTTACCCAGACTTTCTTAGGTACTCAGGTCGTTATTTATTGAAAAATAAACAAAATAGCGTTCGTTTCATTTACTTTCACTTGCGCGTATTAGCGCAGTGTCCACAAGCTGAACGCACAAAAACCGGAAGTGACGTATCAAACTTGCTAGTCACAGCGGGTTCAAAGCGAGGTCACTTATTACCAAGCTCTTCTACGCCAAGGGCTAGGGAGTATGCGTACGCGGTACGCATACCTCAGCGCTCTGACTGAAAATCATTATGGCAAAGAAAATCGGTAATAAGCTTCAACCTGAACGAGCAATCGATGATCCAAGACTGACATCGTCAGAAAGTTACAGCGACTCGAGTTCGGAAAGTGACTATTCTAGCTCCGATGACGAAGTTCAAATTACTCTCGGCGATCAATCATGCCTGTCATTGTCAACCCAATCGCTGTGAAATCATGCCGACACCGAAGTAATGCCAATGCTCTAAAGAGATCGACATTAATTCTAAAAGTGCAAGCATTTTTAATGTGTTACAGAACACCCTGATGTAGCCATGATTAGTCTAGAACCAGCGGTCCTGTCTACAGCGTTCCGTTTCTAGTGCCTGAGCGTACGCACAGTCCCATATGTACAAGCAAAGCACTTGGGGCTGGATAGTGGATATGCCCCGGGCAGTTTTCTTTTAGGCTTGTAGTTCAGTAGTTGGACTTGCAACTTTCGCTAAAAGCAGCCCTTCTCAAAGTTGTATTCGCAGAAAACTTTATTTCTGCTCGACTTAAACATCGACACCGAGTGCTTGGCCCCTATATTCTGTAACCATTCTATACACTGTAAGTGGAAAAGCTTACAGTTGCACACGTCGACTGCTTCAATGACCAAGTTTACGACGTCACTTCCGGTATTTTAGTACACCGCTGTTTGTTAGCCAGTGAGTGAAAGTGAATAAAATCGACTCGAAAGCCTTTCAATGACCATATCAGTTTAATATTCCAAAATTAATTTTCAGGGTAAATTTCCCCTTTAATGAAAAGTTTTGAGATGTAAGTGCATGATGACTTTCTGGTCGGTCAAGCTGACAGCGTTTGCAATAAACATCGTCCACTTCAACTTACGACGTCTCTGTGTAGTAATATCTTGTGTTACCTCTCAGCGAGTTAATTCCCCAGCTGAATCTTCAACTGTTAAAATAGCACAGCAACAACACAACACAGTCAAGTTTATAGTCTAGTCGGAAGGTAGGGTTCCCATGCACCACCATGGATGTATTTTTGAACCTACATTTTTGTAATCCTTAGGGTCTATATTTAATGAATTTTGATGTTCCCAAAATCAAATAGTGTCCCATGGGGTTCATTTGGCGCCATCTTGGCCGCCATCTTGGCCGCCATCTTGGATTTCAACGATGGGGTAGGGGTCACGTATTTACCGCTCGACGGAAACAGAAATAATACAATACTACAAACCTTACATTTTTAGAAAGCCAAGATCATGGCCTTTTCATTGATATATAACTTAATAGGGATAAATTAATATTCGAACGTCGATTAGACTTTATATCGGCCATTGACCGTAAATCGTAAAATTTGCTAAATTTCACACCCAATAATTAAGTTCCCGTTCCTCCAAACAATTTTTCATAAGTATTTATATATTTTTGGAAGAACTCAGTGCAATAAACAAGAAAAACAACATTAAAAGTATGTGTCTTGAGATTAAGTGGGTGCATGAGCTTGCTTTCTTATTATGTGGTATGCCATATATCCGTGTGTAACATAAGGGGTAGGGGTAATGTTTCCCTTTCTGTTTCGAATCATGAATGATGAAACCATATAAATGTTACATTTTTTGAAAGTGCTGCATCAGACCTTTCTAAAAATATATAAATTGATGGGAAAAGTTGCATATTTAAAAGTTACAAAGCTTAAACCTTTCGGTTTGTGTCGATTTTAAGTGATTTTTTAAGACCGAAATTACAACATATGGGATAGGGGTAATGTTTCCCTTTCTGCCTCGAACCATGAATTATAAAACCATATAAATGTTATACTGTTTGAAAGCTCTGAAAAGGGCCTTTCCAAACGTGTATAGTTTTATTGGGAAAAGTTGCATATTTGATAGTTACAAAGCTTATGCCTTTCAGTTTGTGTCAATTTTGAGAGATTTTTTAAGAACGAAAATACAACATATGGGGTAGGGGTAATGTTTCCCGTTCTGCCTTGAGCCATGAAGTATAAAACCATATAAATGTTATATTGTTTGAAAGCTCTGAAATAGGTTTTTTCAAACATGTATAGTTTTATTGGGAAAAGTCCATATTTGAAAGTTACAAAGCTTATGCCTTTCAGTTTGTGTCAATTTTAAGTGATTTTTAAGAACGAAATTACAACATATGGGGTAGGGGTAATGTTTCCCGTTCTGCCTTGAACCATGAATTACGAAACCATACAAATGTTATACTGTTGAAAGCTCTGAAATGGGCCTTTCCAAACATGTATAGTTTTATTGGGAAAAGTCGCATATTTTAAAGTTACAAAGCTTATGCCTTTCAGTTTGTGTCAATTTAAGTGATTATTTAAACAACATTATAATATAAGGGGTAGGGGTAATGTTTCCCGTTCTGCATTGAACCATGAATTATTAAACCATATACATGTTATACTGTTTGAAAGCTCTGACAAGGGCCTTTCCAAACATGTATAGTTTGATTGGAAAAAGTTGCATATTTGAAAGTTACAAAGCTTAAGCCTTTCAGTTTGTGTCAATTTTAAGTGATTTTTTGAACAATATGCACAAAACAGTTAGTCCGTTGGCCAGGTATCGAAATCATCCCCTCTAAGGCATTTTACCCACTATGATTTTCTGTTAGCTTGTATTCTCAGCTGTCATAATCTGCTTATTTTCCATTCAACTGATGGTGTGTGAGAGTGTAACGATTTGTTGTGAAGGGCTGTCACGCCCTCAGTAGTATAATAGGAATGGGTTAGGGGTAACATATTTACCGCTAGTCGGAAACAAAAACAAAAAAGTACCATAACAATACATTCTTAGAAAGCCCAGATAATCTCCTTACCATTGGTATACAACTAAATGGGGATAATCGATATTTAAACATCGATTAGATTTTATATCGGACATGAAATGTAAATTGTAAAATTTGCTTAATTTCAAACCCAATAATTAAGTTCATGTTCCTCCAAACAATTTTACACGGTATTTATATATCATTTGAAAGAACTTAATGCAATAGAGAAGTAAAAAACATTAAAAGAGTGTATCTTCATGAGACTTATGGGGTGCGTCGATTGTTTCCTAATATATGGTATGCCGTACATCCCTCTATAATATACATTTAAGGGATAGGGGTATGGGTATATTTCCTCTCCTACCAAACGCAGCGAATAAGGAAGCCACATAAATATCATATCTCTGAAACACTAACGCAGTTGTTTTTCCAACAAGATATGGATTGATGGGGTAAACTCTAGAAGTATGCAGTGACAATGCCTAAACTCAAAAGTTTGTGTTACTTTACTGACATTTACTTGTTAAAAGGAACATAGAAAAATACTCTATAGGCATTAAATAGCACTAAAAAATTAAAATTGTGGTTAATTAAAGACGTTTTACTCATTTCAATAACTCAAATTAGGGAAGAAAGTTAACAGCTATAATATGTCAAAAATTATATATTCCAAACCCACAAACACTAAATTGGATGTCATAGTCGTCATGCTAAGTTGATATGACAGCAGCAACAATCAATCCCTTTTCTTTAATTGTATCGCGAGAGATATATAAGCAATAAACACCACTTTGAAAGGATACCACATGGTTTCGACCGGTAAACAACATATACGCACGAACTTCAGTCGTGTGTATAAGGGGTGAAATGGTCAAAGCTCGAGTGGTGTACCCAACTTATAGGGGTTGTTTATCGCTATATTATATCAGTATATTGAAACTTGTGATGAAAATAAAAACAATGTGAAAGAAACCCACTTTGGAGATAGGAATGGCCAACTTTACAGTATATCGTAAATATATGCACAGTCACGTGACCGTCTGGGCAAATCAGAGCTCACTATTAATAGTGTTACTTTTAATACCACACGGGAACACGAGAGAATCTTTTATCGCTCAAAACCAATCACCATTAATCCACAATATAGCTTCTCCATACTAAGATAAGATGGATCGACAACACTTTACCTTCCTTACCAGAAACAAGAGATCATAACCAATTTTTCGAAATTATTTTACAACGCAGAACACTATATACTCCCAATGAGGATTACATTTTCGACTGGGTACTTAAATTCAATAGCAAAATAATTCTGGAACTAAAACCCGAAAAGCCAAATGTCACAGAACGCATTCAAATTACGCAACTAAATAGTAAACAGAAGGCGAACAAAACACTCTCTAAACCAAGCAATAAAAAGGCGAGACAAACCTCAGAAAATGACTAAAAAGGTTTATATTCGCATTGACGCCTCAATGTTTAAAAAGCCTTGTGAGTGAATCTATCATTAGTTTCTTATCATGGATGATATTTAACCAATGTTAGACCCTGACGTCTTTGAAGCAAAGACCCTAAAACGGACGTTTTAGGGTCAATGCTTGAAGATACCATTCCCAACAGCATGATCGAATCAGAGAGACTAGATTGATCTAACTTTCGAGTTAGATCAGCCACCAGCAGCTGAGAAAAAAAGAAGTCAGAGAGGACATTCTTACACAATTCACAAAAGCGTTCAAAAACTTTGTTAAAGGCATTGTTCGCGATCCCAGGGACGGGCATGGCTGGTTGCGTGGCAAATGCAAAATATCAGTCATGCTCAATCAAGGTGTAATCAAGTAATAGCTTATTTATAGATTGGGAAAATCCTTACCCTGATTGTAATTATGGAATATAAACTTTGTGAAAAGTTGAGAAAATTTGCCACTTCTTTGATTTGTATGTTTTACATTCCATGTTGTACAGTACTGCCTGTATTATACATGAACAGTCAATACATCCGGCAAGTATTCTGTGCTGTTCTTTTATAGTTAGGTCCCCACAGTCCGAGATAAGTCTTTCTATAGTGTCAACCATTCTCTTCGATTACTGTAATCTACTCCAATAAATTCCCATTTAACTCATTTGTATGATTACGGGGAAGCCTAAGCCTATCTCTTACAAGCTAAGATTTGAGATATTTGACAACAACATGTATGCAATTTTCATATTTTTCATAGGCCTAAATAACACATAGGAGAAAGTCATACTCAATTTTTTGTCCAATTGAAAGTCAAATTTTCACCGAAACAAGTAGATGTGGCCATCTGTAAGCCAAACGAGAATTAATATTAGCAAAGATGGATATTAATTAAGCCTTTCCCATTTCCGATCCCAGTTACTCATACAACGGGTATAAGCGAAAGCCAAGAGTATCGAATGTGTTGAAACCTAAGTGGCCCCTATTCAGTACCACGTAGCCTACAGGTACACCTTAAAGAACTACTTTACCAGGCCAAAATACCGAGTGTTGAATTCCTTCAAAAGTGGCAACACCTGGAAAGACACTGCGGCAACCAATTTATCACCCTGATCTCTATCTATTTACCTCTACACCCAATAAAGCACCGGGACTCAAGACAGTTGTACATCACAAATTTAAGAGAGCGATTGAAGACACTCGCTACACAGAACGCAGGATGGAAGGCTGCAAAGACGATTCTTCAAATAGGCAAAAAAGAGGCTAAAAACAACACAAACATTCACAGCAACGACGATAGGTCGGGTTTTCTTCCTATACTACGGTACAAAACCAAACCAAGGGTCTTTCAAAGGCCATCGCACTTCCCTTAAAGCCCGGCTCGAAATGGACTGGGATCATGATTAGTGCCAAGTTTGGTTGGGCGTTTTGGGGCATGGCTCTGCATAATGAGTCTGTTGGTAACGGTTGCGATCGTTCGCATTATCTGCGGATCTGTTTGCTCTCAGATCACGCTCAGGCTCGGACTAATATAGATACGTACAGCCTTCGTTTCCAGGTTCGTTTCAGTCATGCCATGGCAAATACTCGAAATAAAAAAGAAAGGAAATCTATCAACTTAATCAAACAAGAGTTTGCTTGAATGAATTTACCGAAGTTTCAGGCCATATCAACGTTCATTATGTGAATGATTCGGCTACTGACCGCCATGTACATACGGAATATTGGCGCCGTCTAAAGTCGAATAATTATCAAAAAAGTAAAAAGCTTATATCTGGGCTTTCTAAGAATGTATTGTTTATGGTACTTTTTTGTTTTTGTTTCCGACTAGCGGTAAATATGTTACCCCTAACCAATTCCTATTTTACTACCGAGGGCGTGACAGCCCTTCACAAACAAGTCGTTACACTCTCACACACCATCAGTTAAATGGAAAATAAGCAGATTATGACAGCTGAGAATACAGCTAACAGAAAATCATAGTGGGTAAAATGCCTTAGAGGGGATGATTTCGATACCTGGCCAACGGACTAACTGTTTTGTGCATATTGTTCAAAAAATCACTTAAAATTGACACAAACTGAAAGGCTTAAGCTTTGTAACTTTCAAATATGCAACTTTTTCCAATAAAACTATACATGTTTGGAAAGGCCTATTTCAGAGCTTTCAAACAGTATAACATTTATATGGTTTCATAATTCATGGTTCAAGGCAGAACGGGAAACATTACCCCTACCCCTTATATTATAATGTTGTTTAAAATAATCACTTAAAATTGACACAAACTGAAAGGCATAAGCTTTGTAACTTTAAAATATGGACTTTTCCCAATAAAACTATACATGTTTGGAAAGGCCTATTTCAGAGCTTTCAAACAGTATATAACATTTATATGGTTTCATAATTCATGGTTCGAGGCAGAACGGGAAACATTACCCCTACCCCATATGTTGTAATTTCGTTCTTAAAAAATCACTTAAAATTGACACAAACTCAAAGGCATAAGCTTTGTAACTTTCAAATATGGACTTTTCCCAATAAAACTATACATGTTTGGAAAGGCCCTTTTCAGAGCTTTCAAACAGTATAACATTTATATGGTTTCATAATTCATGGTTCGAGGCAGAAAGGGAAACATTACCCCTACCCCATATGTTGTAATTTCGGTCTTAAAAAATCACTTAAAATCGACACAAACCGAAAGGTTTAAGCTTTGTAACTTTTAAATATGCAACTTTTCCCATAAATCTATATATTTTTAGAAAGGTCTGATGCAGCACTTTCAAAAAATGTAACATTTTTATGGTTTCATCATTCATGATTCGAAACAGAAAGGGAAACATTACCCCTACCCCTTATGTTACACACGGATATGTGGCATACCGCGTAATAAGAAAACAAGCTCATGCACCCACTAAATCTCAAGACACATACTTTTAATGTTGTTTTTCTTGTTTATTGCACTGAGTTCTTCAAAAAATATATAAATACCTTATGAAAAATTGTTTGGAGGAACGGGAACTTAATTATTGGGTGTGAAATTTAGCAAATTTTACGATTTACGGTCGATGGCCGATATAAAATCTAATCGACGTTCGAATATTAATTTATCCCTATTAAGTTATATATCAATGAAAAGGCCATGATCTTGGCTTTCTAAAAATGTAACGTTTATAGTATTTTATTGTTTCTGTTTCCGTCGAGCGGTAAATACGTGACCCCTACCCCATTGTTGAAATCCAAGATGGTGGCCAAGATGGCGCCAAATGAACCCCATGGGACACTATTTGATTTTGGGAACATCAAAATTCATTAAATATAGACCCTAAGAATTACAAAAATGTAGGTTAAAAAATACATCCATGGGGTGCATGGGAACCCTACCTTCCGACCCGACCATTATGCAAGCCGTGACCTTGGTCCGTGACAATGCATATGGAAGTCATGCACTAACACTCCTTTGTAAGTCACCACTGTAGAAAAGTGTCTGTGTTGTTATGTACGTCATTTCCCCAACTCATGACCTGAATTTAAATAGTCTGGAACATTCTTAAGGTATTTGTTCTCCATGACCCTGCATTCAATAAGTCATGTTTAAACTCTCTGGAAATTTAATAAGTCAAGTTTACTACAAGTAAAGGTATTTTAGAACAATAATTAGTATATCAATAGAAGTTCTACATTGTTCTTGAACTCTCCAGATGATTATTGAGTATAAAATAGAGGACAGCCCAGTATTTAGTCAGACATTTTAAATCGTGTCACTGATGTGTTACTTCAAGACTTTTGATCACTCCAGCAGCGTTTATTTCGAGACTTTTCAAGACCTTCACTACCACGCTGGATTTCCTCTGCGGAGTTTGCAAGGACCACCTCTAGCCTGCAAGCAAAAGACTTCTCATCCATTGATCTGTCTCACTGTCTGACTTTACACTGGAGCTTTGTGCCATCTTAGCTAAGATAAGAAGCCTGTATACTTTTATAGTTTTTAGTGTATCTCTTGACTCAATTATTAGTTTTGTTTTTAGTACCAAATTTAATTTCCAAGGAAAATGCTGACGTCACTAGTTTTTTTTCTCACAAAAACTGTGTACAGGCTTCCGCCAGTACAGGGGTCCTTCGTGACCATCAGAGGAGTGGGGGGGGGGGGCTTAAAAACACACACCCTGTCTATTATTACATTTCAACATGAATATTTAGATCTGCCTGGACAATTAACTTGTTTGCTGTGCTGCAGTTTGATCAAAGCTGATCAAAGCTGATCAAAGCATGAAATGAATATGTTCCTTATCTTCTGCTTTCTAAAAACATAAGAGGAACACTTCTAGGATTCTTTCATGAAGATTAGAATATTGCAGCACATGTTACGAGAACACAGTTGTTGTCAGGATTTATTTCAAGGGTGTGCCAGCTTTTGTCGTAGCTTGAACAACTCTCATTCACTAAAGAGCCAAAACTATCACTACGCTTTTTCAGAAATGTTTGAAACATTCTTTTCATCAAATACTACTACGTACAAAATTTGTTTTAAACTATTTCAACATCGAACTTTCAACAACAGAAATTCTCTCCTTTGTATAAATGAGTTCCTATACCTTCTGTGTGTGAGAGATATAACTAGTAGGCAATGTTACAGTGAATTGCTTTGAGGCATTGGCATTAGACGAACTAGATACATTGTCAAAATCAAGACACTTTCAGGTGTAATTATCAGCTGAGCAGTAATTCCAGTCGACAACGAGAAAATCTATTCTGCCAAAGTTGAAACATTGTCTTTCAGCAGGTCAGACCTGTAGTCAAAACAACTACACCTCAAAGCAAGTGATAAGACTTGGACTGTGGTTGGACATTTGTGGTGGTGGTGTTTAGACTACGTCTGACCGTCTTCTAGACTATGTTTCAACTTTTGCAGAGTTAGTTCTTTATGATCGACTCATGTTACTGCTTTGCTGTTAATTGCACCCGATAGTGAGGGCAACACCTCGATTTAGACAATATGTCTAGTTTGTCTAATGCCAATGCTTCAAAGCAAACCACTGTAGATTTTTCAGCAGCAGGCTGTGAACGGCCGCTTAGTCAAAGCTAGCCTAGTCTGGACTGACCGGCATAAAGTTAATGATGAACATCTGTCACATTTAGTTCCCTCTCATCAATCTACATAGTGTCAAGTCAAAATCAATTGTTTTCAATACTTTTCAATCTTCGTAACTTTTATTTCTATGGCTAACTCATGGTTTTCTCTTTTTTTTCAAATTAGCTCGAGAATTGAACCTTAATATGTAAATGCATTTCATTGACTACTAAAGCCCGAACTGTAATACCAACTACTGCTAGCATGGCTCCAAGTATGTCTATTTTATCGGATTTTCAGAATGTTTTTTCTGCGCATGAAAATGATGTGTTTCAACAGCTCCAGTAATTTCCGCCACAAGGGAAAGGACTCATATTCAGAGACGGAGTTATTTGTTCCAAACCACTGTCTTAAAGATTCTCTCTAAACCAACGGAATAGGCAACAGTCAGGAAAATTGATCATCACACAATATACAAATAATCTTTTAGTGGTCTGTATATATCAAGGGCAAAGAATGTTCAAGAAAACTTATTCCATCATTGAAGATTGCACATTTGATACCTTCAAGTATCCCTACAAAATATTTCTCTTCTTTGGGCATTGTCTAATACACACCCAATAGTGGTTAGACTGACAGCTATCATACCAATTATTACATCAAATATATTTACAAATGTTCCTCTCTATTACAAGAGACCTATATGATCTAAAATTTAGCTCATATCATCGTTTGTGTGAGTACCTTCATGCAAACGCATTTTGATCGTTTTCATGGTTTGGAGGCCATATTGTAATGTAAAAAAAAAATTGTTTTAAACATCAAATGATATCAAATATCGTCTCCATCAGAAGCAACGGGCAAAATCAGTTTAAATTAATGAGAACAGTGCCATAATGTTTTATTATACATTCAAAGATGACCATCAATGACCTTTAATCTTTTCCCAAATACCTCATGTACAACCAGAACTAGATTTTTATTTGCTGAACATTGACGAATAGGGTATTAGTCTTGCCTCAAACGTTTTTGATGACCATGAATGACATTTGACCTACTCTACTGTATCTCGCCATCAATAAGTGCTCGATGTTTGGTATCTATATTGTTTAGCTGACACAAAACATTTTAAAAGGACTCAAGACTTACCTTATATAAATTTGATCTACTTTTTAATATCTCAGTATCAACATAGGCCTTAGGTTTGATTTGGGTTGGATATGGACCAGTATTGCACAGTGTTTTCTTTTGGAAAATGCTGATGGCCTTGGAAGACATTTGAACTTTTTTCATTTATCTTATTAACTACAATGCTAAAAATCTTGGATATTCTACACATTTAAAAATATGGCACTAAAACTTTTTGCTACGTCTGTTTGGTGACCTAGGATTATCTTAATTCCATCCAGGAGTTCACCAATAGTAACACCAATAGAGTCACAGAGTGGACTACATGTAAGTATATAAATTCTGGCTGCAAAAAACGAAGAATGGTACATCCCTATGGAGTTCTCCTTCTGAATACATGTAATTACATAATTTTATGACTCCCTATGGAGTCTTTCCTCGTCTTCAGACTCTGTATTAACACTTTCACTGCGTAATTAATTTTTATACGTGCATTCCTGTGCATAGTTTTCTACGGGTATATGGCCTTATAAATATTGATTTACATGCATGTGCCATATCTTTGTAATTATCTGAGTATTCAGGACAATTTTTTCAGTGAGTATTGCGATATGACAGAGCATCATAAAAATGCACAAAAGGTCATGTGACACGCCTTGAAGATCACGTGATCATGGCGGCCATATTGGATTTTACAAAAAAAAATCAAAAAATGTTGCATTTTTTGTTATTTCAATATATAAATGTATTTTTCTCAGCGTAACACTTTAAAAATTACCACTTACGTTTTATCAACTCAAATTCAGTAGGAGGAACACATACGCTAAAACATATTCCACGTAAATGAGATTAATATGCATATTTATTACAAGTTCATCTTCGAACAACAGGTATCATCTGACATTCAAAAGAGATACTGGTAGTCAGTCCGATGTGTAATTGTCATTGATAGATTGATGTCGTACAACATCCACAGGATACCCCATCAACGTTTGTGATGTCAGTCACCGGTCCTTTGTCGCACTTTGTCGCATGCTCAGATTGCCTACCTTCCTGTCAGTGTCTTGCTTGCGATCTCTGTGTTTGCTCAACTGGTTTGGGAACATATTCAAGTTCTGTATTAGAGTTGTAATTTGAAATTTGACTTCCGCCATCTCGTCGAGTTCAGTTTCAAGATCAGTGACAATTCCACTATTAGTGTCTAGAAAAACATGCTCAAGGGCTTTGTCGGTGTTAAACTGTGCCTGCATCGCCATTTTTAAATACCCTCTGAGAGAAAAACAACAACCGATCACACGATCCTTACAAATCACGGCCGAGAAATGACCGAATATGGCGGCATTTGTTTACAAATTTGGCGCGCATGCTCATTTAGGTTTGACCTCTACCTCGTATTACTACGCTAGGCTTGAGGAAATAGTCAACAAACATGATGTAGATCAAACAAAGCCAACGTATATCGAACGCATAAAAACGCGTACGTTCTTGGCGCGTTTACGCGCCTCCCGCAGTCTGGCCGTTGGCGCAGAATGCGCCCTCCCGCGGTGTGAAAGTGTTAACATTCCCCTACAGAGTCTGCTAAGACTGTCTGCAGTGTCAAGTGCAATAACGTAATACCTTATGCAATAGCCATTTATGCAATAATTGTAACTTATGCAAAAGCACCCTGTGATGTCATGACAAAGGTCTGTTATTCTGCAGCTTTCGCGAAAATTTTTTCTGAACTCGGGAGGCAACTTTCATTTCATATGCTCACAAGATATAAACAAATTTTAGAAATTTCCTCAAAATTAAAATGTGCGGGAAGACCATTAGTTCAAACAAAATGAGATGCTTCAAGTGAATAACACTGATATCTATGAAGTATTTTCATATTATCTATCATCCGTTGATTGTATGACTGTAAAGTTAATACAGCTGACTCATCCCCGTCACTCTTCAGACCAAGTTCCCACAAAGTTGTGTCCAAAATAATCTTACTTCATTACAGACGAAATGTGTGAGCTCTCACTGTACTCGATTTACATTCATTTAACATGCGAACTGCTGTGGGTTAAAAACTGTTTAGTTACGTATATACCGATTAGAACTTGACTTGATGGAACGGTAACGTTTGCCAGAACGCATAAGTTGAAACAAATTGTGTGCAGGGTTGTACTGATCACTGACAATGGAGACAGACTTTTTGAGATTATGGTCCTTGTAAAGACTGTCTAGCGATGGAAGATTGCAACCAATAATTTTGCTAGCGGTACTGCATTCAATTTGAGTTGTTTCCGGTCATTCATTGTGATATTACCACACTCTCAATCAATCCGCGATATAACCTAATAAACAAGTTCTGACTCACACGACTGACACGAAAACTTTTTAACCTCCGCAGAAGAATAAGCATTGCTGGCTTTCTGACTATGAAATCAGTATTGGTTTCCCATTTCAAGTCAGCAGATAAGTAGACACCAAGAAATTTCAAAAATATTAACTATTTCCACTTTGGTACCATTAATAGTGAGAGGCGTAATTTCTGATGGCATTTTAACGGAAGTCCACTTTTCTTTCCTTTGTATTCTTGACATTCAGTTCAAAGTTGTTATTAGAACACCAGCCTATCTGATTGTCTTCCACCTTTCTGAATAAGAAACATATACCAACGTACAACATGTTGATATTCCTCCAAACTGTACGACATAAAACTCTTTCTTATGGACTTATAAATATATGTAATACCGACAGATAAGTTTACTTTCCATCTGCGGGATATATTCAAAGATAATGTAATCATTCATCGATCAGGGAAAGAAAGTAATGTCTGGTTGGGCGGTCCACACATGAAATACTGGGACCAGCAATTAACTTTTGCAGTTGCAGCACTACTGGCTGTGGTATTTCTACTGGTTGTGGTATTTCATTCGCCTATCTCTTGGACAGCAAATTTCCGCCATAAATACGTTCATTCTGTCATTTTCATGCATATTTTACAGAACGTCGGATCCTTCACGAAATGGAGGTTGCACTCCCGAACGATACCGGGAGGATCTTCATCACTGGCGACAATCCATATAATCCCATGGAATATGAACTTCTCTGTACCAAATTTGGAAATATAAGCCCAACAAAGTCCAACTTTTGATATAGCCAAGGAAGTCTCAAACTAAGGTATTGGTTATGGTTATGAATATTACACTAATCAAGGCCCCGTCCGACAATCTGCTGTTGTATACAATGGTCATGACTTTTTCCTGTCCGCTGACAGTGGCGTTTACTATGCACATATCATTTTTGGAAAGAAAACATGTGCTGCCCAACAAAGAGACCACACTATTATTTCTTCCCAATGATGGATCAGTGTGGCAATACAATAGTTTCATGCCTTTGAAGGAAGACTCAGGATTAACAAAGGCTGGTCTTGCCCGCCTCAATGAAAGCCTTGAAGCATATGTATATTGCATCCTTGGCGCACAAGCGAATATTCGTAGTACCATAGTGGGCGATACTGGCAGTGCAGAGCAAATCCGAAAAGAATTCGGCGTTCTCCTTGAAGATGAAATTCGTAATACCGACAAAGTAATCAGTTATCGGCGATACCAAGACACAATAACGAATACGGGTGTAAAACTTGATATGGCCGTTTTGCCCAATTTACTTCTCTTGCCATCTAAAATGGTCATTCTTACGGGCCGGGCTATGCAGGTTACAATAATGCATTGCAATACGCAACAGAAACTATGGTCTTTGGTGAAAATTTAAATATAAATACAGAAATCACGGAAAGTACTAAACATAAGAAGGAGATGGATGGGGACAAGGATGGTGTGAAAGGGCAGGACGAGCTGCCTACTACAGCAAATGCCACCGACACGAGCCGGGTTCCTATCAGAACTGTTCTGGCAGGGGTTCTGAAGAGGAAGATGTGGTCATGCTATTGCAGATGCCAGGAGGACCCAATTCATGAATTCGGCAAATTTGGTTTGTTGTCTTTAGCCATATTATTGGATTATGTTATGAATATAGATCAAATATCTGCGCTCCACCACCATTCAACATGATTATAACTGGACCGACAAATTCTGGCAAAACTGAATATGTGATGGATCTCCTACTGGCCGTACTAGAAAATTTGAATATATAGTTTTCATTTGTCCGACATTCATGAACAATAAAACGTATAATAAAAGATTCATTTGATATGGATGAGAATTTATTTGTATTTCCGATCTGACTCGATGCTGTGGGTGATACTCTAGCCTTCGTACATAAGGTATGGGCAGGCACGAACACTGATAATCCTCGATGACTGCGCCTAGTCCAAAGATATGAAGAAGTGCAGTGATGTTTAGTTAAACTTTGCTTCAGTGCCAGACATGATGGATTATCTGTCTGGGTTCTGACTCAACAATATACTAGTATCAGTAAACCCTTCAGGGAAAACATACAGATGTTAGTACTTTTTGGCACATCAAGCAAGACAGACATCAAGACTATTATAAAAGAATATGGAATGGAGATCTCAGAACGGGAGGCCTCAGACCTAGTCAGGCAATTGAAAATTATGCCATCCAGTAAACTAGTATTCATTGACGACATCCGTATAGACATTTTTTGTAAAAGAAATTATTATAGCTATTATCATGGAACATGGCACCCGTATGTATAAATTTTTCATATAATATAGCTAATCATCAAACCCGAAGGAACTCTATTTATAGAACTTATATTACAACCCGAGAACTGGTTTCAGATGTGTAAAAAAATATATGAGGTAGCCACGCCATTTGACTGAAAGTGACCGAGAATGAGGTACAGAACTGGTTGCAAACGCAGCTAACTTATAATCTACATAAACCACTACCACGTACTTGCAGTGCTAGGGGCAGGCGGTGCGTCTTCGTATCATCAATAGATGCAAAGTGGGAAGCCGATCTTGTGAAAATGCCCACATCGTTCACAAAAGAGAATAAGTGCATTCGATACATGCTAACAGTAATCGATGTCCTCAGTAATATGCATGGGCCAGGCAAATACCGTCAAAAATGGCCGATGACACTCTGGAGGCACTAAAAGATGTAATTGAACAGTGATCTCAAACCCAACAGGTTTCAACGCGATGAAGGGCGGGAATTTACTAACCGGAAAATGCAGAAATTGCTTAGAGGAATCGGGCACTCAAGGTTTCACACATACAGTGATAAAATAGCTAGTGTTGTAGAACAATTCAATCAAATCTTCAAGACCATGATGTGGAAATACTTCACATACAGACAGACACACTAGTGGCTCACTATTCTCCAAGAACCTCTTGAGAATTACAACAACTCTGTACATGGAAGTATCAAAATGAAACCCCATGGTGTAACGGACGAGAATGATTGGCAGGCATTTTATACATTATATGGTAATGAGTTGGTGGCCGCAGGCACTACCCCTAAGTACAAGCCAGGAGAACGGGTCCGTATTACAAAATACAAGAGCACTTTCAGGAAAGGATTTTCACCAATTGGGCAGAGTTCTTCATAGTTACAAAAGTTGTGTATGCAGCTGGACTGGGAACGCCACTTGTTACAAGATAAAAGATCTGGCTGCACCGACGAGCTGTACAGAGTCAAACGAATTCTGAAGACAAAATAATTGTAAGCACTTATAGTTTCACAACCATTAAGAAGTTTACGGAGGTTCTTGATTGATACCTTAGGTTGTTCCAATTGTTCTTGTCCCGGTTGATATAGTAAGCTTTTTCAAGTTCCTCCTCCCTAACATCATCCATCAAAAATCCCTGGCTGCCCTATCACGGCCCCATGCAATTCCAAATCAAAAGCTCATGTAGAATATACGGAGCCAACTGTCTCTGTATCAGTCATTGGGTTAAGTATATTCTTGAGAAGGGAAGACGTAAGAGGGGCACAATTGCGATTATGGAACAAAGTTCGGTGTCGGACCCTAAAAAATTATATACAGAATTCTATTTTGAGACCAAGGTCCTCCTTCTTGCAATTATATTTGAAAATTTCTGTGACACGTGTTTAGAAGCATATAAGCTGCACCCCGCGCACTATATGTCAGCGCCCGACCTGACATTGGATGCTATGTTACTTTACACGGTCAATAAGTTTAAACTCATAGAGGATGCTGAGCATATGACCTTCATTCAGAGGGGAATTCGAGTTGGTATCAGTCCCAATGTAATAGACATTACTTACAGACAAATCATCCAGCTTACACAACGATGTGACAGGTGGGGACTGGGATCCAGAGAAGCCGTTGTAAGAAATAAAATATCTTGATGCTAACAATCTCTATGATGGGCAATGAGCAAGCAAATGCCAGTGGGCGACTTTCATTGGATGACCAGGGAAGAGTGGTTCACTCAAACGGCTGGCTGCGTGGATTGGAATAGCTTCCCACCCTCTTAACTAGAAGTAGACCTAGAATATCCGACCAAATTACATGAAGAACATTCCGATCTACCTCTCGCCACAACATCACTACAAATGAGTCTCATGGAAAGAGAGAGATACATTTTACATTACAAGTTACTCGAATTCTATCTTCAAAAGGGGATGCGTCTGAAAAAGATTCACCAGGTGCTTGCTTTCAAAGAGGAACCGTGTCTTGTGGAATATATCAACCTTAACACTAAAATGAGAGCAAAGGGGTGACAGTGCCCTACAGGAAGTGAAAACGGATGAACATCAATATGTACAGCCAGTTTTCATTGGCACGACAGTGCTTGAACTTTCTAAGCTGCGTATGTTTGAAACATATTACAAGTACTTTCAGGAGCGATTTCCTGGAATACGATTAGCCTACATGGATACTGATAGTATTATATGTAGTGTACCTCTTCCCTCTCGTGACTATAACATAGTCCGAGAAATTGGTAAGGAGTCTATATATGATACTAGTGGGATGGGCGACTCGATGGTAGCTCTCGATTTCCAAAGATTAATAAAAAGGTGAAAGGCAAATTTAATGATGACTTGAATGGAGAACCTATTCTTGATTTCGTCAGCATTCGTTCGAAAGTGTATGCTTTTCGGACTCCAACTTCATAGACGAAAAAATAAGGGGATAAAAGATGTCTGTGTTCGTAAACATCTAAACTTTGAAGACTATAAAGATCTGTTTGAAACTGGGAAGGAGCCCAAGCCGGCACATTTTGTACACTTCGTTCGAAGAGCCGGTGAAATCTGAGAGAAAAGCTTAGTAAAATCATGATGGCGACCAATGATATCAAACATGTACAGTTATATAATCCAGACATGGACGGATGGCTGGCAGAAACAAGACGGATAGGATGGCCTGCTAAACTTTCATAACCATTTAGACCGTACAGCCTCATGTATCGCTCGAGTGGAGGACTAAATCCTTCTTGTTTTTGTATTTCTAATGCCTGATGAAATATGTTCTGAATAAGGTCTGAGGCATTATCTGTTGTCGTGGCTTTTATTGTATTTGTGTAAGCAATTGTTTATATTGAACATAATAATGTTTATATTTCTCTCGTCTCTTTGATACTCCTGTTTTTCCTTGTATTACATCAATGACAACACCTGGTATAGGAGTTAAGGCTAACAGTACTGGAACTGTTGGAATAGCTGCTATGACAGCAGAACTTACAAGAATTCCCTTAGTCACATTAAGAGCCATATCAATTCGGCCCATCAATTTATAACTGCGGCGATACACAGCACTAGTTCTTTCGATATAGTCGGCCAATTGTTCAACACTTTCAACAACTGACATGTGCATTTTTCTACCGTATGTGTAAGGGATGATAGAATAATTGAAGTAATATAGAGAGACAATGTGGCAGAAGGAGGAGAAGATATACCACTCCAGGATTTGGATGTTTCAAATTTGGATGATGATGCTGATGTTACTGAAACATACTTTACAGACGATGATAATGCCCTTGCAGAAGCTGATCCTTTCCAGGTTGACAGCGCACGCGACAGCTCACGCGATAGCCCGCAGGTAGATCGTTTGACTAAACAGAGAGTAGAAATAATAAAGCAACTGGCTGAACGACTCTTAGACAGGTATAATATTACTGATCCGGATGCACGAAACAAATCGATTATAAATGCTAAGATTATTGGTAAAGATCTGTATTATAAAATCATCAGAGTGACAACAGAAAGGGGATAAAATCCACATTAAAAAAGATAAAAGGAGGATCTGAATTTGTAAAAAATGTATTAAATCTGGCAAATCCAAGGGGTCGCTCTAGCGCAGAGCCCGACTATGTGAGTTCTACATTGCGTTTAGAAGATGGGTTAAACGTAGAATACCGGTTGAGAAGCTGAAACCTGTGTGACATGGGACAAATCAGAGATGAACTAATATTCTTACGACATGATGCTAATGATCATGCACTAAAATACAAGCTTTTGAAGATAAAATCGACAAATGGAATAATCGAAATCCTGACTAAAGAGCTTTTGTTGATGAATTAGTGATGGCAAATATGAATCTTAATGAGCTTTACAATGAAAGAGAAAATTCTATCAGAGCAGACATAACTTACACCCGAACTCAGAAAAAGACTAGCTAAAATTAATAATCGAATTGAAGTGCAACATGACCTAATCAGTGGGGCATGTGAAAGACTGTCTACGACTAGGTCTCTTCGTGATGTAATTTCCGATCCAGAATTGTCACTCAGGCTGAAGCTGACAGAGTTATTTAAACGGAATGGTATTACAATTGCTGTATTACTTACTGCCCTTGGAATGACAATATAACAATTGCCTTGGCTGTGAGTAAAGGGCCGGGGGGGGGGGGGTTGCTAACGCAAATGATGAGTGACAGCATACCAAATTTTGACTCACAAAAGTAATTTGGTGAATTCACCAAATAACAATGGATTTGTCGCTTTGGGTCAATCTCGACGGGTGCGGCTAGCTTGCAGGGTATGCTTACCCATTCCAGACACCTGGTACCACCACTATTTTGTGGTTCAAGATGACCCCCATTGCCTTTGTAATCATCTATATGTTCCTTGGACCTGGTAAATTTAATAGTTACCTTGAATGATAACGATTATTGAACCTAATTTGACGTCTATTGCTATGGATGCGCGGTAGGGGCTACAGAGAGGGGTATTTCCCTCCCCTCCCTGTAGCTATTTTTTAGATAAAGGTAAAATTATTTATCTCAGTTATACACATTTTACCTTACTACTAAGGTACATTATGTATTTAATGCTAAACTCTAATTTTTGCAGTTGCAGAGATACAAAAAAATGAGTTAAACGTCATCTGCAATTTGGGAACAATTTAGCCTATCTACTGAGCCATGGTTGTGTTTTCTCAGATCTATTTCTTTCCCGCTGTGTTCCTTTAAATCTACATTAACGCCCAAAGGTAAAATTTGTCTAGCCAACGAGCTAGGATAAGCTGCCCTACAATACTATGATTCAGCTAAATTTGACTCACTATCCTCCTGGTTATACCTGCCAAATATCTGCCATTTTCATTAAATGATACCAGACATAGAAAGACAGACAGACAGACAGACAGACCGACAGACAGAAAGACACACTGACAGACACATAGATAGACAGGCATACTAAGGCAATATTTCCTCCGTCCCTCCCTACCCATATAGATGCAGAGATACATAAATAGCCCTACATACATAGGCCTACATACATGGATACATAGATACATACATACATACATACATACATACATACACACACACCACACACACACACACACACACACACACACACACACACACACATACATACATACATACATACATACATACATACATACATATATTTGTTGTTAGGGTTTTAGATATATATTTCATTCACTTTCAATTTCTTGGAGTTTATGAATTTGTAAATGATTGGAATGTACGTATTTGATATTTTATGATTTTAAATGAAAGAAAATAGACAAGAAGGTACATTTTCCTTTCAACTCTAAATATTGAAGATGAAAGATCAATATTTTATTTGATTTTTTAATGAAAAATCTGTAGATTTCAACTTCCATCTTTCGAATCGTTTTTTTTTTTTCTGTTAATAAAAAATGTATAGTTTATCTTTTTAGCTTACGTGTTCATACACGTGAGCTAATGTCATAGCGATGTCTGTCTGTCTGTCTGCCCGTGTGTGTGAGTTTGTGTCTGTCTGTCTGTCTGTCTGTCTGTCTGTTTATGCTATAACTCAAAAGCGCCTGAACAGATTCAAGTCAGATTTAATATACACATACTGAATGTAAATTTCAAGACCTGATTAGATTTGGTTGGATTTGCTTGCATATTAATTAGGTTATGAAATAAATTTTTCCATACAATGGTTTCCCTATGGAGACACTAATGACAGTGCCGACATATATCAAGAAATACTGCACACAATATATTGATCTGATAAATATGTATTTGTCGTGCTAAGCACTGTGTCAAGTTGTCAAGTTAAGAACAGGTCATTTGCATATTTAATTAAGTTTTGTAATTAGTCATATTACTCTGAAATGACTGCACCAATTTGATGAAATCTACGTCAGATACTCATCAGACAAATATCTAAGTTTGTTATGTAGAATTAACAGTGTGAACTTAATCAAGGGTTCATTTGCATATCTAATAAACTTTGCAATTAGTAATATAACTCTGAAATTATGGCACGAAATTTAGTGAAACCAGCTACAGATATTTATCTGATTAATGTCCAATTGTCATGTGAAGCACTGTGCAGTGTGAAGTTAATTAAGGGTTCATTTTTATATTAATATAAAGCTCATTTGCATATGAAATTAAGTTTAGTAATTAGTTATTTTGCTCGGATAGTACTGTGCGAAAGTTGATGAAATTTACAACATACAATTATTTGACAGATGAATAATAATTTTATGACGCATTCTACTATGTAATGAACCTGTTGTAAACTACATGAGCACATTCAGTTTCACGTCTGGTTTCTAAATGTAAAAACAAAGTCAAATTGTCAGATTAGAGGCTGGTTGAATTCATTTGCTGATGTTTGTGGGATAACATTAGCTGAATGGGTAAGCATGAATGTAGAGTGTGGCCCCTTGCCCTGAATGCAAAAGGGGGCCAGATGCTCTAGGGTCACCACAGAAGATTGCTTTTGATCAATGAATTAGATCACACTCTTTGTCGGGTACAACCCCTCTGCAAACACTTTGAAGGCTTTTTTGCCACCCGTACCCTTTTTTGCCCTCTGTCAATAAATAAGAACTTTCCGCTCACTCTCATTTGACATTACGGGTCTATTTAGCAAACACACTTGAAGTTCCATCTTAACTATCTCCTCCGACACCCGGCATATTTTCTCGCCCCCCCCCCCCCTCCATGGCATTTCAATATGACCCAAACATCAAAGACCGGCTCGTACGGTCAGGTTTACCTAATCGAGTGTGTAACACCTGCCCGCATATTTTTAAAACGAATTCAATTCAGGGCCCTCGTGGTAGATTCTATATTTCCGGCTCGTTCACATGCATTTTGGCTAAGGCTGCATTCACAATAGACATCAAATCATGTTCAATAATCGTTATCATTCAAGGTAACTAAAATATTTACCAGGTCCAAGGAACACATTGAAAATGACAAAGGCAATGGGGTCATCTTGAACCACGAAATAGTGGTGGTACCAGGTGTCCGGAATGGGTAAGCGTACCCTGCCAGCTAGCCGCACCCGTCAAGATTGACCCAAAGCGACATATCCATAGTTATTTGGTAAATTCACCAAATTACTATTGTGAGTCAAAATTGGTATGCTGTCACTGATCATTTGAGTAACAGACAGGTCATATTTTAATAAAACATCTCCGTATCTACCGTAGAACTTCTTAAATGATCTCACTAATCTACTTTCTGAGAATCCTTGCCTCACTAACTTTAGAGCTAATAGGCTGTGTGTCTGACTCGAAAGTTTTCATATGAATTGCATGCTCTACTGTATCTAAGGAGTTGTGAAATATACACGCATAAGCTGGAGATGATGATATATGCTCGACAAAAAGGGGAAAGTTTATGATTTCAAAATGAAATCGTCTCTTTTGTCATACAGCTTAGTATATACAGAATGTATGTTCAAAATTCACTCGACTCGATCCCCTATGCTGAAGAGATGTATATAAATGTCGATGAAATTCGTAATATCATCAGTAAGCTAGTCATGGGAAAATCACCGGGCAGTGATGGTATTGGGGTAGAGCATTTGCGTTATGCTAGCAGTAAATGATTATCCATCTTACAATGTGTTTCTCTTCAATGTTAATACTTGGCTTTGTTCCCGAAAATCTCACCAATGTGATTCTTGTTCCATGGTGAAGGACAAAACGGCTGATTTGTCGAGCAAGAGCAATTATCGACCAATTGCACTGACCAGTGTCTTGTCTAAAATCTTGGAGTGTGTTCTGTTAAATCGTTGCGCAACACAACTTGAAACTTCTGAATACCAGTTCGGTTTCAAAGGAAGCACAGTACTGATATGTGTGTTTTCCTCCTAAAAGAAACCATCAGGTGTTATAAGAAGAATGGAAGTTCAGTGTATGTATGTTTCTTGATGCCGAAAAAGCTTTCGACAAGGTTAACCATTTCACTCTATTGAAGAAGTTAATTGAGAGGCATGTTTCTCTTTACATTGTTCGTATTCTTAAATTTTGGTTTATTTCCCAAACATTTTGTGTTCGTTGGGGAAAAGCAATTTCTTCCACTTTTACTGTGTCAAACGGAGTGCGTCAAGGTGGCATCATGTCTCCCATACTTTTTAATGTATACATGGATGACCTTAACTAGGCTTTGTCTGCCTGTGGGATCGGTTGTGAAATAGGTGGTACAATGTTGAATAATTTATCGTATGCAGATGATATGTGCTTAGCAGCGCCTTCTATCAAGGGTCTAAGAAAACTACTAAAAATTTGCCAGAATTTTGCTGAAGAGAATGATATTGTATATAACGTTTATAAAACAAAATGTATGTGTTTTAAATCTCGAAACAAATGCAGAATTATTCCACCAATTACCCTTAGGGGTTATAGTATTGATTTTGTGTCAAAATTTGTGTATCTTGGTCATGTTTTTACATTAGACTTAAAGGATGATGATGATATCGCCTCCCAACGTAGGGCATTATGTGGTAGAGCAAACTTACTTCTAAGAAAGTTTCGTAATTGCTGTTTGAGTGTTAAGTTACGACTTTTTAATACTTTTTGTAATAACATCTATTGTGCTCAACTTTGGTGTGATTTTAATGTTTCGTCCATTCGTAGCCTGCATGTTTGTCACAATAATGCTTTGCGCAGGTTTTTAGACTTATCGCGAAATGCTAGTATCTCAGCTGCCTTTGTTGAAAATCGTGTAAATAATTTCCAGTCTTTAGAAGAAGACTTGTGTACAGTCTTGTCCGGAGACTGCAATGTACCGACAACAGTCTTCTAAGAGTTTTACTTTTGTCAGACTGTAGGTATTCTGGATTGCAATCTTATTGGAGACAGCTTCTGTATCGTTAGTCTTAGAATTGCTTTTTATTTATTTATTTATTTATTTATTTATTTATTTATTTATTTATTCAATTACCTTTGAAACGGTTTAAAAAGCAAAAACTGCAGAAAAAGCAGTGTCATTAAGTACAAAACAAACACACACAGACAAACAAGAAGACGCAAAGGAAAAAGAGTCCATCTTTAAACACAAATCAATGATGAGTCTTTAAGGGCAGTATTCCTCATATTCCAGAGAGTTTTTATGTATGTCTTGGTCAATTTTGAGACATTTTCTCCCAAGTTGTGGTTTATCTCCCACAAGGTATTGCTAATAAAATATTAAACCTAAAATTCAAGCTCCCAGAACTTATATTTTCTCTCATGTTTCCTGTTTTTTAATGTGTGTTTGTAATCTGTCTGTACTTTCTTGTAGTTTGGAGTTGTGCTTTTTGGTGTGTTGTGTAGCTTTTTTGACTCTATGGACGGTCCTTGTACCTGTCTGAAATAAAGTTTAATAATAATATATAGTATATTTTGTCTAATTCCAAACAATACGTCTAGGTATGAAGCTGAGTCCACACTTTCAGTTGTTTCTTTTATTTCTAAATCATCTGGGTAGATGTGGTGTAGATAATTTGATATACCAGGATTGTTTAAACTGATGAGATCATCGATATATCTGTGGGTGTTGTTAAACGCTTGGCAATCCTTTTACACCCAGATTTCTGAAGTGATTGTATGAACTCTGCTTCATACGAATACAAAAATAAGTCTGCAAGAAGTGGGGCGCAGTTTGTGCCCATGGGAATGCCTATGATTTGCCTGAATGTCATGCCAGCAAACTTGATAAATATGTTGTCAATTAGGAAATATAGCATTTGAATCACCATAACATCACTGTATTTGAGTTTGGCATCGCTGTTGTTGGTGAAATAGCCCAAGTTGTGCTTGATGGCAATGTATTCATACCTATCTTGTAAAAGAAGGCTTTCTTCACGAGAGATGATAGCCTGTCTTTAAGTTTGTTATGTAGGATTGTTGTGAACAACATTGAAAAATCAAATGTGTGGATTGAATTGTACGTTTTTGTTATTTTGTAAAATATGTAACAATTCTTTGGAGTTCTTTAATATCCACATTTGATTGACCCCACAAGTTTCATAAACTTTGTCACAATACCGTACCAAACCAGATTTAATGGTTGATAAAATGATGGTTAAAAGTTGTGACAAGCGTTTTGTTGTACACTTACTGGAACCAGCTATGAAACGTTGTTTATAAGGATTCTTATGGATCTTAGGAATCTAATATAGATTAGGTAACACGTTGTCATCTTGCGCTAACTTGATGCAAAAGTCATTCAAAACTGTTGAATGGTTCTGCAATATTTCCTCTTCACATAAGGTTGAAAGAGAGTATGTTGTGCTACTCTCATCATCAGAGTTAATCTGAAGTTCGTTCTTTAAACATTGAATGTAATATTGCTTGCAGACAAAAATGATGTTGTTTGATGCTTTGTCTGCAGGCAAAACAACATATTTATCTGTGTAAAGTATCTAGACATTCGCGTACATGATTAGGGGGCCTTGAGGAATCGCGTTGAAATCTTATTTTTTCAGATCTCTCCTTAATAACATAAAAGAATTTCGAATTCCCTCTTTAGGATCAAAATTTTTCAAGTCACCCCAACTATCACAAGCCGCTATATCAGTATAGGATGTGCGCGCAGAAAAAACATGTATTACGCTGTTCTGCTCGCAGATGTTCAACACTACCTGTTATTAGCAGTTTGTAAAGTCATATTCCTAAGGCAAGTTCTTGAATTGATTCATTTTAATGCATCAGTACTTTTTTTATTTATGAGTCTACGCCAACTTAGTTAATCCGATTCTGGCCAGGTCAATTGCTCCTGCCAAAGAGCACACAAAATAACGATCATGAGAGTGTGGACAATCGTGAATTCTGGCTAATTGTCGTATTGTAAAAAACTGAGCACAGTGACCAACCAAAAATTTTTCTCAAAAGTACAAAACATATATATATTAAATGCTACTCAAAATTGGCAATACTGGAAAGTTGAAATATTCCATCAAATGAATCTTTTCATCACTGAAATTTTGGGTGTAAAAATGGCAAATTTGGTAAAAAATAATAATTCCATCCATAAAGTCACATATTTTTTCATTCAGTCGTAACTGTTCGAAGTTTTGCTTTTGTATTATTTTATTATGAGAACGTGGAAATGTACAATATCAAGCACGGTGACCTATCTTTGTTCTTTAATACATGTATTTGATTATTCTCATATGCCAGAAGTAAAAAATTCCTGATAATTTTTAAAGTTTTATGGTCTTTCGTGTGTTGCTCTTTGGCCTGATCTGTGTACAAATATTTTTCACTGTCATGAGCGTCATTTGACCCTACTTTTCTTAAACTACCATACAACAGAGTCAGAGCTATCTCTCTCACTGCTGAGGTACACAGTGACAGTGACACTGCAGTAGCAGGGCAGTAATTTAAAGTGACACTGCCCGCATGGAGTAGGTGTTTTAACTTTGATAATTTGACAATTTTTTTGTTCAGTTTATATAACTGTGTCTTGTTCCACTCAATGCAGCATGTTAAACTGTCCAGTATTCAGCTTGCTTACACAGCCTGTGTATGTGTACCAGTAAAAAGTATCTCAACCCCTGACAACTAACTGTCAGTCTGGAATCTAATTAAATGTCACATCATACGTTTTTGTATATACAGGCTTCGTCAACAAACTGTATATTGTGTGTTTGAGGATGCTACAGGGAAACATCAAGACACTGTAATTGATATATGTTCAGAAATATCGCAAAAATCATCAATAATTGCAGCTTCTGCCCTGTTACAAGGCTCAAGTTTGGGGTTTTGCGATAAAATCATACATATTTAGATTTTTTTCAAGAAAAAGTCGTGAAATATGACAACGGAGTTCTATATTTTGTTTAACTACTACAAGCATTTAACAATGGATGACATATAAATGGTATTTATTTTTCGTTGAATTAGCTACAAAAACTTAGTATTGGAAAATGCAAATAGGATCTCATCTCCCAATGTTATTTAAAGGTTGTTTTATCTGAGTCTTCCAGTTGTTATTGATGAAACTATGCACTAGTTAACACTGGGCAAAATACTTGCTAAACGTTCAGTGTATTTACGTATATTGACGTATATGGAAGACAATAATATTATATAGGGCTCAGCCCTTGGTGTCGCGCAAGGCATTTAGATTAAAAATGTTATTTGTATCGATTCATGATTAGTAATCATAAAGGATAAAATAGAATTAATTGTTACTTTATATATTAATCATAAAGGATAAAATAGAATTAATTGTTACTTTATATATATGTTTGTACAAGTTTGACCGGTTTACCCTCTGATGACAATTCACGTACACGATGTCAGACGCTGTAGGTATAGATTTCTGTTATGTGTAAAAAAGTTTGACATAAATTTGCAATTTTTACCATGATTACTGTCCATTATGTTTAACAAGGGACGTATTATGGTATCATTAGCTTTGCAATGGTACCTGTACCGCCCAACTTCCGATATTGTAAGCTTGTAAATTTTGCACATAGTTATTGACACAGAGGACGCCTTTCTAAGATTCAATCCCAGCATTCTTTGCGAATGTTCTCGTTCATATGCACGACAGTTTTCTCTCTACTTTTAATTTTTAGGTGTGATAAGAAATTTGTATCAGCGACAGGGTGGATAATAATAATTACTCGCTAATAAAAAAGATATATTTTATTAATGGTAGAGTTATGAAATAATAGAGAGCACGTTCGAATTTGTTTATTTACGAGCACTCAAAAAAACATGGTGGCGCCCACGAAAGAAGGGTACACTTCCGGTTACTCGCATAGTATATTATGAATACGTGTATGCGTAGTCAGTAAGCCGCTGGCGCGACTATTAGTTGTACACGTTACGTATACAACTAATATGGTGAATGAAGTCCATTATTGAAGATAAAGTTGAAAGGCATACATTGTTGAAACTGACTAGATAATCTGATACTCACTAATCGATGTGCCAGGTGATCAGAATCGTTCGCCTACTGTCTGAACAATGCAAATCATATCAATTATGGATGCCGGACTACAACATCCTTCAATGCTGTAGTATGTGGACCCACACAGTTTAGGCAAAACCTAATTTGTGAACTACTTTTATAAAGGAATGGGTAGTTATGATTTTTCCTCAGCTCACTACGACTCGTATTGATGTAAAAGTTGCATTATTCCATTTTCTTTATATTTTGCCCTTTCAATACTGATATTTTGGCATTGATTCATGGATAAATTGCTAAAATACCTAAGCAGCAATAGGTTAAACACAGCTAACAGCACAAACAATCGTTAACACGTCATTTCACAAAAATAAAAGGGAAACTCAAAAATATAAAACCATAGAGTTTAAGCTAACCTTCATGGGATTTGTAATCTCAAATATTCTAAAAATATCGGCAAACTGAAAAATTTTAACCTATGGTTTATTCAGATGTATTTTTTTTCATTTCACGATGGGGTGAATAACCTCGATTTCCCATTGAAAACAATGGCGTCTAATATTCTCGCCGGTTCAAATTCCTCAATTCTGAGCCAATGAGGGTGAAAAGTGGCATGGTGATCATTTGATTGGTCAACCAAATTCATTTGGTTTTAAAGTTTTGAATTTCTTGACGAAACTTGTTTTATTTGCATTGTATGTATTCCAAACACTGAAATATATTCCTGCCTCAAAAAAATGGCGATCTGACAGCATTTACATATACAGAACAAGGGTCTTTAATGGACGCATTTCAAACAGTAAGCGACTAGTAAGTTGTACAGACCAAATACCTGTCAAGTTGTTGTAGTAAATACAAAATTTGGGCGAATATGAACTATAATTATTGCAGAAAATTTGAAAAATAATACAGAATCTCTACTGTAAAAGTTATCGATCGATATTCTTTTGTCCGAATTTGATACAGTGTTGCTCACTTGCAGGTCGTTCCCTGCCCACAATGGCATAAAACTTGTCAAAAGTGAGCCAAAATGTGCTGAAATTTAAAAGTATCGCCAAAACCAATCGATACATTGACGGTATGGCATATACGTCAAAATATACATGTATGGGTGAATGTGGAAAGATGCATGGGGTGACTTGATTACACGAGCGGCACGCGAGCAGATTTCGATCGATATACTATTGAAAATAAAT
Organism: Ptychodera flava; assembly: GCF_041260155.1. Classification (NCBI taxonomy): domain Eukaryota; kingdom Metazoa; phylum Hemichordata; class Enteropneusta; family Ptychoderidae; genus Ptychodera; species Ptychodera flava. The sequence goes on from NW_027248421.1 coordinate 165,425, forward strand.
TGATACACTGTTCACTGTCATCAATAGCAAGCAACTGAAAGAGCTGTTAGGTAGGAAATATGCTTTGTGGAATACTGCCCAATCACGCATCCTTTTGGCCCGCAATGGCTCCTGAGAGTATTGTTTGGTACCATGGAGAATACCAACATGCCTATATGGAACTGACTGCCCTTATCCCAGGTATTCATTGTAGTGATATCTAAGTGATGCTTATCTTACAAGATATGTTTTATTAAGGCAGAGAGATTTGAAGCATGAATCTGAATTCACAGTATCTTATCTTGTTTAAATGTCCTCGAGATTGATCACAAATCACTCCTAGCCAAACAGATATAGCAAGGATACACTATTTTTTTCAAGAAGCTATTGCCAATGCCTCCCATAAACCCTACAGGTATCTTTTGATTGACATGAAACTCAACACACCGAAAGTCCTTCATATACATGTGAACCTCTGTTCAGGGGCGACTGCCTTTATTTACATAAGGACAACATCAGTTAGACATTATGAGATAAAATGTCATCATTTCATCATGTCTCCATGGATGAGAAAAATAGCTTATTTTCTCTCTCTCTCTCTGCAAACCAGGGAAAATCCAAATCAAACATTTTGGAATCATTGAAGGACCTTGTAACGGCATATTTCATTGTCTCTCTGAATGTTGTCTTAACATTCTTAGAGGGAATGCTCAACTGTCATCTGCTCAAAAGAAAACATTGAGCAAATACATACATCACCTTCGCTCACTAACCAATATAAAGGTGTCAACAGCAAAGAAGAAGAAGAAGACAGTTGCGCACAAGGTGGATTTCTCTAACCCAGATTGGGACCTGTCCTGTCTGTGTTGGGAAGTTCTCGTTTTTAAGTGAATGCCTCCGTGCCAATGAAGCATGCCAAGAAGATAGCACCTGTGCCACAGGAATGAATAGATACATTACAAGTACAGAATATCAAACAACAAGCCCTGCAAATATGATGCTGTTCTCTCTGGATAGCGAGATGTAACAAATTTAGGAAAGAACACCCCGGCGAAATGGCAACCGTGATGTACCATGATCAACAGGGTATTTGACGGTTTTTGAAGTTTGATGAACTACCATGGTCGGCTATGATATGAGACCAAGGTAAGCAGTCAAATACCTTGCTCATCACAGTTGACCACGGTCTATCATTGCTGATCCGTTCATAATTGTCGGCAACCATGGTCAACCATGTTATTTGATGACTGATTATATTTCTGACCATCGTTATCAATGATAAACTATGGTTGACCATCGTCCTCGAATGACCAATTCTTTTGATGACCATGTTTTACATTTTTATTTTGGTTAAATTGTAATATTGCAAAATTCTCTTCAACAAGTCATAAAGAATATTTTCAGGCAGAATTTAACACAGGTGTCCAACGATGAAGACAACAGGATACCAAATATCATAATCACTCAATACATAAACAAAATCTAAGTAAGTTATAGGTGGTATGTACTGTAAATTACCACATAATCCTTAAGAAAAAGAAAAGTCAAAGGATTAATGATTTGAGAAATACTATTTTTTGAAAAAAAAATAGATAGGTCAAATAATGTGTGGAATGCGCAAATTTATCAAACCATGCAACATTACCTTGGAATATGAAATAAATGTACTGAAAAACATCAATGCATGAAGGTTATTTCTCTGGACATTGTTTTTAAATGATAAGTTTCAAAAAAGCCGTGACGAATTTCAGGAAAAGAAACTACAATTTTTTTTGTTTGGTTTACAAGTCATACCACTGAATAGCTGCAATGTAGCCCATGGGCCCTGTTCAAGGTTTTTCTGTGTTGCCGTGTAGCACCGAGCACTAAATAAGGCCATTGCCTCAGTCATGTGTCGATCAGAAAGTGAGTCCTACGTTGATACATGCAAACACATTTAGAAAGGTAATTGGCTTAAAATCTGACTACTCACGATCGTTACTTGCATAATCATACATGTTGGAAGGCCATAGAGGTACACTGACTGATTTATAGTGTATAAAAGTTGGCGTAAAAGTAATAAACTCTCCCATTCTCGCAAAACTAATGTTTGAAAGACAGTGGCAGCAGCCAGGAGGTCACAGGTCAAACAGATCATCATGTATTCGAACTTTGACCTTACAACATCAAATGTTGTAAAACAAGACTATTGATTGGCCAATTTTGCCAAGGCTGCAATTTTGAATTCCAGTGTGGAATATGTTAGTCTGGAGTATCATTCACTCCATTAAGCTACGGTTTTGGGGAGAAATCGTCGATTACTTCTCTCAGTGGACGATGAAGGGAACACAGAAGAGGTTTAGGAGAACAACTGTAATGTTTGAAGGACGTTGCCTGCGTTAGACACTTAGAGTTTATGTAAGTTAAACTTCGATCAGTGGATGTCCGTTATTTACAGTGTAATGGCCGTGGACATGTTGAATTTTCCAGCCTTTTAGTGAGGTTTCAACTGAGAGTTTGCTACTTCGACACTTTCCACACTGTAGGGGACTATTTCAAACCAACCACTGTTCTTTGAGAAGTTGAGAACATATGGCGACAAGAAGTGATCTCTGTTCATATCGATCATTATGGATTGGTACTTATGATAGCAACTCTACTGCATGCAGTGCATAGGAATAACATAGTATAAATCGGACATGATACAGTTTTATTCTCGTCTCAGTTGCCGATCATTCGATGTCTTAATGATGGAAGAAATGTTTTCGGACTTGATACAACTACTCTCTCTCCAAGTAGTGCGGGTGGTGGCATGGTTTGTACTGTGATTCATTTCTTTTGCAAGTTTTACTGTTCATTATCGCTCTTACCATGAAGGACACCACAGACTCAGCCTTCATCCTGATTTTTACATGTAGCAATTGAACATTGTTTTACCATGATGCCTTGTTTATTTTGGCTGAAACTCAACATCTAATGATAAAACATCAAATCAAAGTTCTCATGTTTTCCATGTACACTTCATTTTCAGGAAAGGCATTTTGAAATATATAAAGTGAATTTTATTTGTCAACAAAGTACATGTAACAAAAATTACAAAGTTTTTGAATAAGTTTTTCATAGTTAAATTTAAATATATGTGTGTGTGTGTGTGTGTGTGTGTGTGTGTGTGTGAATTTAACATAACATTTTTTAATGATCAGTTTCCATTTGATACAAATTTTAATACTGTGATCTGTGATCTTACCATGGGTCTTTCAAAGGACAGATTTTACCTTTTTTGTATATTCCATTATCAGATTGCACTTAGTACGTGTAATCCAAAAAAGATATCAACAAAAGTACCAAGAATTTATAATCATTATTCTTCTTACACTTAATTCAATATTGATATATTTTTATAAACAGATACATGTACTCATTAAAAATTTGTGATGTTTCACTTTGTGATGAAGTATCTGTATAATCTGTCGAAGCATTTTTAAACAGACAGAATTTACCAACAGACTTTCATGTATAATTCATTTCCTAAAATGTTGGTTATTCTTCCAACATATATAGATATGTTTTCTACTAACATTAATATTTTGATTCAGTATCCAGTATAATAGATCAAAGTACAAACGTTTTAATTTTGTATCTAACTAATATTTACAATGAAAACATATATTTAACAGCTCATTTCATGTTGAAACTACAATTATTGTATGTTTATAATAGAAGAGATATTTGTTCTATTGTACAGTAAAATAGTTTTTTAATGAAAAATTTACTGCCTGAGAAGGTTTTCCTTTTACAGTCAAGTGCGATTGAATGTGTCCACTGGAATGAATGCGTTTTGGATGTATATCCTCTCAACTTTTTCATGTCTGTTCAGACCTTCTGGCATCTGTATACATGACTTGAAGGTGAATTTTAGAATCTGCTGCTCACAAGGTAAACGTATCAAAAGAGTTACTGGGTACTGGGTACATTTATATGTCACTTTAGAAAACTATCATTTGTATACATACAGGGGAAGAAGCAGCACAATGTTGTCATGTACCACATGCTGACTGTCAGAATTGCTGTGGAAAAGACAATGTCAGGATTTACAATCATCTGAATCCCGTGAAATGTTACAGGTAGTGTGTCTGCTGTTGCTGAGCCAGCAGTTACCATGCCCTTCATATGAACCCCCGCCCCCTAAGCTTCGTGCACACTCCATACAAACAAACACAATTTAATTTCTACTTCTCTGTGCAAATATATTTTTTTTTACTATTACCCAAACTTGGTTCAAAGTTCATAACACTCTTAAAAACCATGGTCACCTGTCGTTGACCACGGTGGTGGCTGTGGTTGATCATGATTGACCATGAGTTTTGGCCATGTTTGACCATTTTAGACCATAGTAATTTGGTGCCGTTTAACAAACATGGTCGTTATAGTTGACCGTTGTTATATAGCCATGGCTGACCATGTCTTTTTGGCAATGGTTGACTATGGTAGACCATAGTAATTTGTGCCATTTAACAAACATGGTCGTCAATGGTTGACCATGGATTAACATGGTACACCATGGTCATATGACCATGAACTAACATGTTAGTTCTTGGTTGACCATGTTCACTTTCGCCTTGGCATATATCACCAATGATGAAAAAGCAAAATAGTTCAAGTAAACTCTTTAGCAGTACAGAGCTTACATTGATTATAGGAAGAAACCTCTTGAAGCCGTTCTCTCTGAAACTTAAAAGGTAACATTGCTGCTGTGTCTTTTTTTTGTGTCTCCATGGGATAAGGGTGCAGAACACAATGACATTGACAGGGCAAAGCCATTGGATAGGAAAGAGTGCCACGATCCCTCTGAAAAAGTGCACCTGTCCTTCAGAATGTGAAACAGTTGATTTGAATGAGTAAGGGAATTGCAGTCTCTTACATGGAACTCATTATTGTAAACGTCATCAATGATACCTTTCATCAGAGCAACACCTTCATTCCAAGGACGTGGCAACAATTTGCCGACGTGTTGTCTGTCAATAGTGTACCACAAGATTTGATTGGAAGCAAGGAAAGATGGAACTTGATTCAGTCTCAATGAAAATCAAAAGGTGAGCTTGATAATCATTAGCTAAAAAGACAAATATAAAGTAGGAGGTACATCCTGTCATTTCAACTACTGAAAGATCATGGCAATGGCCATAGTGAAAAGGAATCGGCTCAACTTGTAAAACATCACTCTACAAGTTGTTGACATTTCATTCCCAAGGAGACGTCTGTTATGGAGTGATGCCAACCTTCTTTTTCCTTTGCAATGTTCTCAAACATTAGGACTTCCTGTTCTGGAGCCAAAGTCATTAAACATGAAACCTGTTACAAATCCATAGATTTGTATCAGCACCTCAGCCAGATGTATTACGATCCAAGTCATTTTGTAAGTTTTGGAGGAATCAATGCTGTTTACGGTGCTGCAATAGAGAAAGGATATAGATCACCCGTCAGAAAGTGTGAGAATGGATTCAACAATAAGACATCTACACATCACATAACTAGTCAGCTGGAAGTTCCCAAGGGCTAAAGTGATTGTTGATTGAGTGGATCAACAGTGGCAAACTAATCTGGCTGGTGTGAGTTCAATAGCAAAATGCAATTTAGGGTTCCGTTACACCTCATCTACATTGACATGTTATAGCTGCCTAGGTCATTCCATTGAAAGGCAAACATGGGACCACTTTGATGGCAGCATTTTGACAGTTTCTGTTAGCTGGACAAAACCAGAAAAAACTGCAAATGGATAAAGGCAAAGAATTTTTAACCACCTTTTTAAGAAATTTCTGGAGAGTGAAGACGTTCAATTTTTCACCACCAAAAATTAAACCAAAGCTTTGGCTGTTGAGCATTTCAATCACAACGTGAGAAGTAAAATGTTGAAGTACTTTTCCAAACAAAACAATCTAAGCTACCTATGTGTGCTTCCTCATCTTGTGCAATCTTACAACAACACTTGGCATCAAAGCGAATCTATTTCAGTGTTGGCAGTCAATTTAATATCAGCGAAAAAAAGACCAGACATATGTTTAAGAAGGGTTGCATGCAAAATTAGACAGAAAAAACTCTGTTCTGTGTCGAGAAGAATCTCCAATGGACTGTTCCTTTAAAAATTCAAACGTTTTTGATCGGTAGGAATTAGAAAGTATTTTCTATGCATAAGGACTAAAAAAAATCAAGACAGAGGATTACATCTTCACAGTGGAAAAAATACTCAAAACAAGAAAGAGAAAGGGCAAGACTGAATATCTGGTCAAGTGGTATGGTTGGCCATTCAAATTCAATAGTTGGGTCAGGGATCTGGCAAAAAATATAAGAGTGACGACTCTATCTAGATAATCACAGTCTGACCACAACTCTTATCAAGGCTTAACATCCATTCTTCATATGCTAACGTGCAGTGATCCATGGACGTTTTCCAGGGAAATACATAGGTTACACTTTGAAATTACGACAACACATTTTTCTGCAGGGTAACTGGGAAGTGGCTTTGTTTGAAATACACCACACTTGCTCTTGGTACAATGTGGTCAAGGGCAGAAACTTGCTGGTATACGATGATCAAAACAAGAGGTAAAACACTTGTCAAAACACTGGTAGGTTACGGTGATGATTTGGAAGTATGCTGACCATTCACAGAGGAGCAAGGCTTGCCCTAAAATATCCACTTTACTTTCAACCCTGCAACACAGAAAGTAACTGCCGATGTTTGTGAGGGTACTAGCCCCTACTTTCTTCCAGGTGTGGTTGTAATCTTTAGATTTTATCCTAATATTATCTTTAGGCAAAAGAATGATACACCTTCTATGTTCATGTCAAAACTTCTCTTCTCTGTATGTGTAATGCGGTCTAGTGGATAACCAGTTGGTGGAAGATAACTTTGCATCCCTGTTGAGAATAGAAAGTGTGGCTAGGATCCATGGAAAAATGATCAATCGCATCTTGAAAACTCTATGCTTTCTTCCCGTGAGAAACCAAAAATTGGGTATAGTAAAGGTCTAAATAAGAGATGACATAGGTCAAAAAGTGCTGTTTCAATGTAGGAAAATGATCGTGACAACAGCCTTCAGAAAACGACGCCATACACTATGTTAGTCTGAAGTATCCCTTATAAACTAACATATATACGATTTTGTTTCAGTTGCATTGGCTGCCTGTTTCTCAACGTATTGTTTGTAAGATTCTTATCTTCACCTATAAATGTATCCATTCACTCGGTCCCAGTTATCTTTCTAGCATGATTAATTTGTACATCCCAACCCGTAATTTAAGGTCTGCTGACCAATTTAAATTGTGTCAAAGCAGGTCGCGCACAAAGAATATGGGGACCGTGCCTTCAGTATTGCTGCCCCATTTATTGAAAAACCTTCCGACTGAGGTTCGTCACTCCCCAAGCCTGTCTAGTTTTAAATCAAGTTTCAAAAAATTTATTTTTAATTCTGCTGTTAACTGAACTCATCCATTGTATTGATTTATTTTTGTTTTTAATTCTTGTAACTTTTAAAAATTGATTGTATTTTACACAGCGTCTCTACTCATACTATTTGTGTGGATTTAGTCGTTTTATAAATGAACAAATTATTATTATTATTATGATATTATTATTATTATTATTATATTATTATTATTGTTGTTGTTGTTGTTGTTACTCCTTCAAAGTGATGTTGGAGACGTTGTTGAATATGGTAAGGAGGCCAAAGATACTCATATTGGTGCTGCCATATTCTTTACAGACTATTACTTGAAACTGGATGAAGTGGATCCATGTATATATAGGTGGGGAAGTGACCACAGGACTGAAAGACCGATACGCCTTCAAGTCTGGTAGTCAAGTGGATATCGTAGGATCCATCCATTCGGATCTCTTGTTTAAGCCCACGTATCCAGTGAATGGTGTCGAATTATATCTTTAACTAAAGAGAAGCAATAATGCCTTCTTCCTTGTTAACTTTGCAGAAAAGAGGTGCTTAAAAGGTGAGGTCAACGAAGCCACATTACTGGTCAGAAAGCCCATGGGTACAGCTTGGTCATCCAGATCCCATACATCGTTGTGTGATGAATGTTCTGTCCATTCCTTGAGGCACCATGCCCTTCAACAAAGACTACATATTAGAAGGACACCTATCTAAATGACAGCTATGCTTTCAATGTATCATACTTGAAGAGTCCTGTAAATACTCCAAACATTACAGCATGGTGTCACTCGTCCTTACTGTTGGTTGAAAACACTTCCGAACAAACCTCTGAGGCTAGACCACCAGGGCTGGTGACCAATCACTCATCATGGCCTACTACTCCTTTTTTACCAGGACCAATAAAATAGGTCGGGATGAAGGAATTAATATTTATCGTTTTTAATACTATAATGGATACACACTTTTTCCCTTTGATCTCACAACGGCCTCTCTGTCTTCTTACAGAGGCCTTTTGAATCTGGTCAAACAAAGAAACATCCTCATTGATTACTGAAACTGATTTTTCGACCTTGGCAAGGGTGAGTAAAGATAGACACATTAAAGTTGAAAGAGATTTTGGGTACACTCCGTACATTTGCTCAATTTCATACAAAACTTCTATCCCGTTCCCTTTGTGGACCCAATTACCAAACCAGCGAAACATCGGATGTTTTTTTACTTTTCTGATAGCAGCTGTGGTGAATATTTTGATTCGTACAGACATCAAAACCTAAAAGGAGACCATTCAAAGTGTATCTCAACAGGAACTCTCTCCACTTGATGTTTGACAGACAAAGACTCCAGGAACCTCTTTCTTTGGTGTGCAGACAATGCGTCCTCTACTATCTGCTACATAATTGCTGGGGAAGTAGTTTACTGAGGACCTAAACTTCCATGACTTTCTTGTGCTTGATGTCATTGACAAAATGACAGGTGTTGGTTTTGACATTTATGATCTTGACTTTTTACAGACTTATTAGACCTGGCAGTAATAAGCATTAAAAGGTACTAACTAGTGCTTATCAGGGCGACCTTCATGTTGGTGTCCTCAAAATTTCAAACTTGTTCTATGGGACATACCACACACATATATGTTATTTTTTCTCAAGGATGATGGCGTAAGGGAGCAAGATGAGGGCAGTAAAATTTACAGATTCATAAAAAATCACACTTTGCTAACGCAAAAAGAGTACAGGTACACAAGTTATTGTTTACATTTTTATTTTTTTCTCAAACGCAATAAAGTTTAAAAAGAAAAATACATAAAATGTAACACCCATTTTTCTTTAAATGTCTTTTAGTACCCTTGGATACTTGAATGTCCGAAGAAAAAAAGTTTATAATATGGAGGAAATTGGAGTAAAGAATTGAACCAAATTTTGAACAAACGCAGTTATCAAATCATTGCACAAAATCATTCGATTCATTCATCTCATAAAGCAGCGTCTTCACTCTGGAAATTATAGAGCAACTCAGAGAGGTCATCAAGATGAAGAAATCCAGGAACATAGTGTAACATAGCTCAGCCACAGCAAGAATAGACTTGTGCACTTTTAGGACGTTGACTCGTTTGGCAACTTCTGTGAAGCACTTGACGATCACTTCCGGTTAACCTCCAGGGATATTTCCATTG